>NW_028259461.1:4575026-4602075 GCF_056163025.1 Triticum urartu | reverse complement strand
GCCTATTCATTAGCTCCTACTTGTGGTGTACTATTTTGTGGAATGTAGGTAGTGGTTATGACCGATTCGATAGAAAAGAGGGAATAGTGTGCATTTTTCGTTGGGGATTCCCTGGAATAAAACGTCGCGTCTTCCTTCGATTCCTTATGCGGGATATCCAATCAATTAGAATTCAGGTTAAAGAGGGTCTTTATCCTCGTCGTATTCTTTATATGGAAATCCGGGGCCAGGGGATCATTCCCTTGACTCGTACTGATGATAAATTTTTTACTCCACGAGAAATTGAACAAAAAGCTGCCGAATTGGCCTATTTCTTGCGCGTACCAATTGAAGTATTTTGAGGTATCTTTTTTGAACTGAGTTGAATGAAGAAAAGAAGAATTGGAAGAAGAAAAGTTTTCTCAACACAGGGAGGAAGTCCCTTCTAAATTGGATTTGTTATTGTAAGGGGATTTTTAAGTATTTATCTAAAGGAAGGAACAAACGAGGATAAGAGAAATTTGCTTTTAATTTTTTTTTATCCAAGTTAGATATATCGCATACTATTCTTCCTTTTTCATCCGAAAGGGCTTTTTTTTTATTCTATTTCACTATTTCATTCCATCTAGATCTAAGAAAGAACCCAATGCACTGAAATTCCACTAATAACTAATATACAAAAAAGAAGAATAGATACAGGGTATCAAACCTATAGAGTTTTTGCTTCAAAGAAATAGAAATATCATGAAATAGAAATATCATCATATAGAGTCAGGGAATGGAATAGAGTCAGCGAATGAAGCATATTCATTAACAACTCCATTTACAGATCAAAAATGAAAAAAAAGAAAGCATTGCCTTCTTTACTATATCTTGTATTTATCGTACTTTTGCCTTGGGGGGTCTCTTCCTCATTTAACAAATGTCTGGAACTTTGGATTAAGAATTGGTGGAATACCAGGCAATCCGAAACTCTCTTAACTGATATTCAAGAGAAAAGGATTCTAGAAAGATTCATAGAATTAGAAGAACTTTCTCTCTTGGACGAGATGATAAAAGGGAAACTAAAGACACATGTACAAAAACCTCCTACAGGAATACACAAGGAAATAATACAATGGGTCAAAATAAATAATGAGGATCATCTCCATACCATTTTGCATTTCTCGACAAATATAATCTGTTTGGCTATTCTAAGTGGTTCTTTTTTTCTGGGTAAAGAGGAACTTGTCATTTTGAATTCTTGGGTTCAGGAATTCTTCTATAATTTAAATGACTCAATAAAAGCTTTTTTTATTCTTTTAGTTACTGATTTTTTTGTTGGATTTCACTCCACCCGTGGTTGGGAACTAGTAATTCGTTGGGTCTACAACGATTTTGGATGGGCTCCTAACGAGCTTATTTTCACTATTTTTGTTTGTAGTTTTCCAGTAATTCTAGATACATGTTTGAAATTTTGGGTCTTTTTTTGTTTAAATCGTCTATCTCCTTCGCTTGTAGTCATTTATCATTCAATTAGTGAAGCATAAATTCATTTGATCTCCCGATATTAATATTAATCAAATTAGCAAGCATCTTTTTTTAGAAAGAAAGCCCTTTTCCATTTTAGCAAAATTCTTTCTATTTATACCTACTTTAAGGTATTCATCATTGCAGTACAACTGTTGCAGTAGAATGACAACAGATTCGTGTATAGGGAACTAGATTAGCTTAGCTACCTATCTAATTTATTGTAGAAATTCTGGGATCTGCGATTGGACATGGAAAATAGAAATACTTTTTCTTGGGTAAAGGAACAGATAACTCGATCGATTTCTGTATCGATCATGATATACGTAATAACTCGGACATCTATTTCAAATGCATATCCCATTTTTGCGCAGCAGGGTTATGAAAACCCACGAGAAGCAACTGGACGAATTGTATGTGCCAATTGCCATTTAGCTAGCAAGCCCGTCGATATTGAAGTTCCCCAAGCTGTGCTTCCCGATACTGTATTTGAAGCAGTTCTTCGAATTCCTTATGATATGCAATTGAAACAAGTTCTTGCTAATGGAAAAAAGGGAGGGTTGAATGTAGGTGCTGTTCTTATTTTGCCCGAGGGATTCGAATTAGCGCCGCCCGATCGTATTTCCCCTGAGTTAAAAGAAAAGATAGGAAATCTTGCTTTTCAGAGTTATCGTCCCGATAAAAAAAACATTCTTGTGATAGGCCCTGTTCCCGGTAAGAAATATAGTGAAATTGTCTTTCCCATTCTTTCCCCTGATCCTGCTACGAAGAAAGATGCTCATTTCTTAAAATATCCCATATATGTAGGGGGAAACCGAGGAAGAGGACAGATCTATCCTGATGGTAGCAAGAGTAACAATACAGTCTATAATGCTACGTCAACAGGTATAGTAAGAAAAATACTACGTAAAGAAAAGGGGGGGTATGAAATATCCATAGTTGATGCATCAGATGGACGCCAAGTGATTGATATTATACCTCCCGGACCAGAACTTCTTGTTTCAGAGGGGGAATCCATCAAGCTTGATCAACCATTAACAAGCAATCCTAATGTGGGAGGTTTTGGTCAGGGGGACGCAGAAATCGTGCTTCAGGATCCATTACGTGTCCAAGGCCTTTTGTTCTTCTTCGCATCCGTTATTTTGGCACAAGTTTTTTTGGTTCTCAAAAAGAAACAGTTTGAAAAGGTTCAATTGTACGAAATGAATTTCTAGGTCCCGGGATTTCTTACCATCAAGTTGGTAAAAAGCCTCGATTTATTGGCAATTGCTAGAATTATCTATGATCTATTTTGGAAATCCTTTTTTTGTTTAGACTGCTTTTTGTTTATGAGATGTCTGGAATTCCTTATTTATATCCCATGCAAAAGAAGAGAATCCAAGGCAAAGGCGAGAACAATCAAATTAAAATTTCTTCTTTTTCGGAGGGATTGCAGGTCTTCTTAATCGTCTATTCGGCACAAGAAAAAGCCTTTTTCTTGTGCCGATTCTTCTTGTATCAAAATAAGAATCCTTTTTCTTCCTAATTCGTCAAAGATTACTATTTCTTCTTTATTCGGGTCTGTCTCTTGGACCTCTTTTTCTTTTGCTTAGGTTTAGCCGAGGTAGTGGACAAACAGAGGGGAAGAAAATATGGCGGGGGAAAAATTTCTTGTGATTGTGAGCAAATTGCTTGGCTTGTTTAATTAAGTTCAACTTCAAATTTACAGAAATTTTGCAAAAAAAAAGTAAACTCTTCCATTGAAGGTTTTTTTATTTTTAGGCTAGTTGAATAGTTTTGATTAAGGTTTTATTAGTTTATTACTCGAAACTAAATCAAGGATTTTCAGGATACTTCCTTCGTGGAATAAGATATTGGATCCTCGAGTGATCTCTTTTTCTTGTTGCTTCATAAGAGTGAATCGAATAGATTCAATTCGCGTTATAAGAGTAAAATAAAAATTCCGCGGGTCCTTTCCGCTCTAATCAGATAAAGGGGGGTAAGGACCCGCTAAGCTCCTACTTTTTCATGTTTACAATCTGGTCCCTCCGATTACTATAGAGATGAACCCAATCCAGAATATGAACCATAAAAGAAAACACCTACTAAACCAATCACAGCAATACCAGCTACAGTACCTATCAGCCAAAGAGGAATTCTTCCAGTAGTATCGGCCATTTCCCCTACTTTCCTCCACATTTTATCAATTGGTCATGCTAGAGACAAAAACAGTCATGGGTAGTTATAAGGATGGTATCCTTCCAAATGGGATAAGAGAATTCTTATTAGTCTCTTTCTTTCTCTCAATTGAAGAAGTAATTGGAAAATAAAACAGCAAGTACAAAAATGAGTAATAAACCCCAGTATAGACTGGTACGATTCAATTCAACATTTTGTTCATTCGGGTTTGATTGTGTCATAGTTCTATAGTTGGAATTTGTTTTATCGTTGGATGAACTGCATTGCTGATATTGATCCCAAGAAAAAAACAGTAGGTACAGCTAGTCCGTGAATAGCCAGCCATCGCACTGTAAAAATAGGATAGGTTCGATCTATGGTCATTGAGGGCCTCCTAAAAGGATCTACTAAATTCATCGAGTTGTTCTAAAGAATCAAAACGGTCGGTTATTAACGGAATTCCTTGTCGGCTTTCCGTGAAATACTCGTTTGGCCTAGGACTTCCAAACACGTCATAAGCTAAACCCGTACTGACAAATAACCAACCCGCAATGAATAGGGAAGGTATAGTAATGCTATGAATAACCCAGTATCGAATACTGGTAATAATATCAGCAAAAGAACGTTCTCCCGTGCTTCCAGACATGCTGAACTCCCAAAATTTTTGTACATTCAAAAAAGGAATTGATTCCGTAAAAGATGGGATCGACCAGTAAATAGAAAATTACTGATATTTCATCCTTGTGAGATTGTCAATTTTGTACCAAAGGTGTATTTTGAGTATACCGAATTAGTATAGCTATCCTTCCTATGGCACAGCAATCTGGTTTTGCCTGGTTCCGAAACATAATTACTTTTTTATTTTTTTTTTGTCTATAGGTAAGCTATATGTTATTCAAGGCATCAATAGAAAACCCCATTTTTGTAGGTTCTACTTACTTTTCATTGGCTTCGGAATAATAGAGTAATTCGGAATAGCAGCCAAAATCTTGGGAAAATCTAAGTTAATGATCAATAGGTTTGGATAAATAATTTAGGAAGGATATTCTCATACTGACACAATACAAGGACAAGTATATGTGAAATCTATCCTTTCATAATTCGTAATTCATCCTTGTATTGTTTGTTGGATTAGGTCTAACTTTCTTGACCAAACTGCGAGCGCGGAACTTTACGAGATGAAATAGGGAAAGACAGAAGATAGAATAGAACTTAAAAGGATAATTGAAGTGACTCGTCTTCGAATCTACTTTGGTTGGAGTTCGAAAAAGGAATAAAAATAAAGTAAATTCAAGGAAGAGCTTTCTTTTTTTTTTTTTTTTAACAGCCCCTTGGCAGGTCGTGGAATGCTTTTGTTCTCCTCTTATTCCATATGGAATACAATCAGTTAAAATAAGAAGGAATAGGGGAATATTCGATCGTTCACTCCAAAAAGAGGGTCCTATTGAAAAAGAAATTATCCAAAATAGAAAGAAGTTTTTTTTTTCAAATTCAATTGTTTATTTATCTCTTATTCAAAAATTTCCCTGAAAATTGAATTTCTTTTTTTCATTCAATGGGGTTAGATGATCTAGTTCTTAATATTATTACTTTACTCAATTGACAAATTCCACAACAAATCTCTTGATTCGGAATTAGGGACTCATGTATCATCTGATGAATCCACTTTCTTTTACACTTCTGTATCTTACTCTATCTTGTTTTTTAGTATTATCTAAAATAACTGATGAATTATGAATTTTCCATAACTTAGGTAAATGCTTTACCAACATATGTAGTGTAGTAAAAAAAAATAAATGGAATTTAACTCTTTCATGCTTACTTTAACTAGTTATTTTGGTTTTCTACTGGCTGCTTTAACTATAACCCCAGCTCTATTTATTGGCTTGAACAAGATACGCCTTATTTGAATTGACTGAATAATTATAATTCAGAAAAGAAAAATCTTTCTTTGGGATTCCTGGCATTCTACGACTCTTTTCCAGACTAATTAGGAATTCTTTTCTTGGTCATTGAGATTCGTGGATAATTTAGAGTACTATTTAGGGATAGATCGTACCTCTTTTTTTATCCCCTCGAACAAATCGAAATGATTGAAGTTTTTCTATTTGGAATCGTCTTAGGCCTAATTCCTATTACTTTAGCGGGATTATTCGTGACTGCGTATTTGCAATACAGGCGTGGGGATCAGTTGGATCTTTGATTGAGTCATTTTTTTTTTTTGATTGACCTCCTCCAGACCAGAGAGGAGGTCAAATTGAAATTGGAGTTACAATTCAATTTTGTTAAGTTATTTTACTCTGCTTCGACATAAAATAGATGGAATCACGCTCTGTAGGATTTGAACCTACGACATCGGGTTTTGGAGACCCGCGTTCTACCGAACTGAACTAAGAGCGCTTTCATTCATTCAAAAAGAAAATCTTTTTCTATTCCTAATGTATCTCACGTACGTATAGTCTCCACAAATTCAAGTTATACCCACTTTACTTTAATTGATCTCGTCGCTACTGCCTATAAAGAAGAAAGAAGTAATAGGTAGGGATGACAGGATTTGAACCTGTGACATTTTGTACCCAAAACAAACGCGCTACCAAGCTGCGCTACATCCCTTTTCCAAATTAAATTGTTGTACAATGCCATTGTACACAATTCCTGTCTTCTTTTCCACATCATAATTTTCTTCTTCTTTCTTTCTCTATCTATATATAGAACCCTCGTGTCATTTCTTCTTTTTGGTCTCATATAATTAAGGAATTATATACATATAAAATCCAATATAATTTCGCCTATAAAAGAAGGATTACTTTTCCTTGGTAATATATAGGAAGAAGGGGTCATCTTTTTCTTTTTTAGGGATAGGAAAATTTCGTCGATATGGTTCATTTTATATATAGCATAACAATCTTGGGCAAGAGTTTATGATCATATATGTATTCCAACAAGGAAGGAGGATTTTCAATGCGGGATATAAAAACATATCTCTCTGTAGCACCCGTGCTAAGTACTCTATGGTTTGGTGCTTTAGCAGGTTTATTGATAGAAATTAATCGTTTATTCCCAGATGCTTTGTCATTCCCTTTTTTTTAATTCTAGTTATTGCTATGGGAGGGATAGATTTCTTCGTGATATGACAAAATTTGATCCTTTTCAATCTTTTTTTAGTATCGGAAGGAAAAAGAAAGAAAAGATGGATTGGGTTGAACCTCAGAGTCATTAAAAATTTGGTAAACCCCATTTTTGAAAATAGAAATTCAATTTAAAGGGGTACCCAAGCTAAATAAGGCCTCAGAAATCAGAGCATAGAAAAGGCGGGGCTGGCTAATTAAATGAAAGGATTTCGAACCAAAATCTTTGCTAATTCGACAAGGATTGTATTCTTTAATTATTTCTCTATTTTTTATTACTTAATTAAAGAATAAAAAAAAATTATTCTAATGAATTTTATTCTTCTTCTTCGGATTCAAAATAGAAGAATAAAAGAATAAGTAGAAGAATTAAGTTAAGTCAATCCAAAAAGAAAAGGAGGTTCATGGCCAAGGGAAAAGATGTTAGAATCAGAGTTATTTTGGAATGCATCAGTTGTGTTCGAAAAGGTGCCAATGAGGAATCGACGGGGATTTCTAGATATAGTACTCAAAAGAATCGCCACAATACACCCGGACAATTAGAATTCAAAAAATTTTGTCGTTATTGTCGCAAGCATACGACTCATCACGAAATAAAGAAATAGGAACATCGTGTGTTTGATCTTTCCAAACAACAGAAAGAGTAAGAACTTCATATTTAATATATAAAGAAAACATAGTATAGAATACAAAATACAAATCAACTCATCTGATTTCCGGTAGATATTATTTCATATGTATAGAGGGTATTCATATACTATAATATGAATCAAATAAGATATGGATCAAAGAAAAACTACTTCTTCTGGATCCTAAATTAATAAAATAAAGAAGTGAATTTTCAAATTTTCAAATTTTAAATAAGGAATAAATCATGTATACATCTAAACAACCTTTTCTTAAATCTAAGCAACCCTTTAGTAAATCCAAGCAAACTTTTAATAAATCCAAGCAACCCTTTCGTAAATCCAAGCAAACTTTTCGTAAATTCAAGCAACCTTTTCGTAAATCTAAACAACCTTTTCGTAGGCGTCCCCGGATTGGCCCGGGAGATCGAATTGATTATAGAAACATGAGTTTAATTAATAGATTTATTAGTGAACAAGGAAAAATATTATCGAGACGAATAAATAGATTAACCTTGAAACAACAACGATTAATTACTCTTGCTATAAAACAGGCTCGTATTTTATCTTTCTTACCGTTTCGTAACTATGAGAACGAAAAGCAATTTCAAGCCCAGTCAATTTCAATAATTACAGGTTCTAGACCCAGAAAAAATAGACATATTCCTCAATTAACGCAAAAGTACAATTCCAATCGAAACTTAAGAAACAACAACCAAAATTTAAGAAACAACAACCGGAACTTAAGTTCCGATTGTTGATGTTTTATTCGAATTCGAAAGGGCCAGACCTATATATATTATAAAGAAAGTAATCCAGCTCGTTGATTCCTACCACTTAATCTTAATTTATTGTATCTTCCCGGAGTTCCCTCTCCGGGAATTCATCTTTTATTATTCCAGTATATTACTTTATTTATACCTTTAATTGATGATCTTTATTTTATTGGAAATCGTGTAAAGATTATTTGGATTTGATACAGCTACTTGTGCAAGCATTTTACGATTAAGAATCAATTTCTTCTTGTACAGGTTGTGTATTAATTTACTATAACTATCGAATACTTTATATACCCGCGTTGCTGCGTTTATCCGAGTGATCCACAAACGACGAAAATCCCTCTTTTGCCTACCTCTATCTCGATGAGAGGAAACAAAAGCTCTTTTTACCTGTTGGGTAATCATTCGATTAAGTCTTAAATGAGCCCCTCTAAAGTTTGAGGCAAATGAACGCATTTTTGTTCGTCGTCTCCGGGCTATATATCCTCGCGGAACTCTGGTCATTGAATCAAATTAACCTTAATGAATAACTAATGATTTCTCTTCTTTTAGCCACCCTTTTTCTCATTAATAACAAAACTAATTATTCCGATATATAAAATATTAATTCCAATGGCTTTTGCTATAGTAACCTTCCCAACCACGATTTTTTATTCCACTCCGTTCAGTTATTTCTATACGAAATAACAAATTCATTCTAATAATACTAAAAAAAATAGTGGGTTCCATCGTTTCTATGGTTCCCTTTTAAACGGTGAGGCCCTCTCTATACACCGGAGCCCTTTCTTTCATCAAAAGGTATTGCGAACTTGTATAGTCCACATTCTTTGGCTCTACCTATCCATTATAGAGTAAATAGCTCTTTTCACAATAAGAGTTATCCATACAGTGACGGTATTTAATTATGAAAGTTGGCTAAGTAGCTGACCCTGTTAGTCCGTTCTTTTAAGATAAAGGAGCATAAGCCTTTTTCTTTTTATTACTATTTCCTCCGCTTAATGGATAACCATTTGCTACCAATGGGAGAATTGCTTCTTATTTCCAATTTAGATAATTGGATTTGCACCAAAGGAAACCATAAATTCCATATACCATAGAAATCTAGGATAGAGAAGCTATATCCTATTCATTGGTACTAATCATGGATACTTCAATTTTTTTTATATTTGTTTGAAGTCATGATCTGAACGAGTCGCACATACACCCTAGCACATGTTCCTCGACGCTGAGGGCATCCTTTAAGCGCGGCCGTTTTTCGAGCATTTCGTATTGGCTGTCTTGCGTTTCTAATAAGTTGTTTAACCGTCGGCATGTTGTATGTATATAGAAAAAAATGGATTGGTTTAGATCCATCTTAACCTGATGATTGCTCATCATGAAGTCTTTCTATTTTCTATTAAATCGAGGAAAACACGAATTTAGCTGTGAAATAACTTTACAAGAAATCCGGACACTACCAATCCTTAAACATTTCTGGAAACCACACTGGATCAGTATCGCAGTGCTTGTCAATCATTTCATCCCCTACAATATCGACAAGTCCATAAGCTTTGGCTTCGTCTGCTGACATAAAAACATCCCTTTCCATGTCTTCGGATACAACCCAAAAAGGCTTGCCTGTTCTTACTGCATAAACCCTTGTGATCATTTCGCGAACTTTGTGTAACTCTTCTACTTCTAGTAAAAATTCTGGTGTCCTTGCCCGATAATAAGCACTAGCAGGTTGGTGAAGCATAATCCTCGCGTGAGGGAATGCTATACGCTTGGTGGGTTCTCCTCCAAGCAGAATGAAGGACGCCATGGAGGCGGCTATTCCGAGGCATATTGTATATATATCTGGTGTCACCGTTTGCATCGTATCAAAAATAGCCATTCCTGAGATTAGCCACCCGCCTGGGGAGTTTATAAACAAAAAAATATCACTAATTCCATCTTCTATACTCAGATATACCATGAGACCTGTAATATGATTCGTGATCTCGCAACGAATCTCTTGACCTAAAAAAAGTGTCCTTTCTCGATACATAACATTGTATAAGTCAACCCAAGTCGCTTCTTCATCTCCAGGAATCCGGTAAGGTACTTTTGGAACACCAATGGGCATATTAGATTAATATTATTAAATTTAAGTAAGAAAACCACACTTTAATATGGAAACGTAAGAATGGAACAGAAAGAAAGAATCCGCAGTTTATTGTCTTAATTTTTATTCTTATTCTATATGAATATTATAGATTCTATTAATACGTAGATTGAAAGGTTATACATATAAGGAATGTAAGACAGATTGAATAAAGAAAAGGGAATGGGTGATTTGAATGCTAAACAAAGAGGGGTAGCGATCTATTCTTCGTTTTTTCCAAATTGGCCAAGTTACCCATTGCATATTGGCACTTATCGAGTATAGAATAGATCTGCTTCTCTTTCTTCTTATGAACAGAATTGGCTTCTTATTTTTAATGGAATGAAATAAATATTCGCGCTTTCTGACACAGAATCCCCTAGAAGGGTTAGGTACATAGGATATGGATAGTCTTTTTCAATGCGATAAAATAAAGCGACATCGTGTCTATTTTTCTTTGCTAAAGGGGTATTTCCATGGGTTTGCCTTGGTATCGTGTTCATACTGTCGTATTGAATGATCCGGGTCGATTGCTTGCGGTGCATATAATGCACACAGCTCTAGTTTCTGGTTGGGCTGGCTCAATGGCTTTATACGAATTAGCAGTTTTTGATCCCTCTGATCCTGTTCTGGATCCAATGTGGAGACAAGGTATGTTCGTAATTCCCTTCATGACTCGTTTAGGAATAACGGATTCGTGGGGTGGTTGGAGTATTTCAGGAGGAACTGTAACAAATCCGGGTATTTGGAGTTATGAAGGTGTGGCAGGTACGCATATTGTGTTTTCTGGCTTGTGTTTCTTGGCAGCGATCTGGCATTGGGTATATTGGGACCTAGAAATATTCTCTGATGAGCGGACGGGAAAACCCTCTTTGGATTTGCCCAAGATCTTTGGAATTCATTTATTTCTTGCAGGGGTGGCTTGCTTTGGCTTTGGGGCATTTCATGTAACGGGTTTGTATGGTCCTGGGATATGGGTATCCGATCCTTATGGACTAACTGGAAAAGTACAAGCTGTAAATCCAGCGTGGGGTGCAGAAGGTTTTGATCCTTTTGTTCCGGGGGGAATAGCTTCTCATCATATTGCTGCGGGTACATTGGGTATATTAGCGGGCTTATTCCATCTTAGTGTCCGTCCGCCTCAACGTCTATATAAAGGATTACGTATGGGCAATATTGAAACTGTACTTTCCAGTAGTATCGCTGCTGTTTTTTTTGCAGCTTTCGTAGTTGCTGGAACTATGTGGTATGGGTCAGCAACGACCCCAATCGAATTATTTGGGCCTACTCGTTATCAGTGGGATCAGGGATACTTTCAGCAAGAAATATATCGAAGAGTTAGCAATGGTTTAGCCGAAAATCTTAGTTTATCAGAAGCTTGGTCTAAAATTCCCGAAAAATTAGCCTTTTATGATTATATTGGTAATAATCCGGCAAAAGGGGGATTATTCAGAGCAGGCTCAATGGACAATGGGGATGGAATAGCTGTTGGATGGTTAGGACATCCCGTCTTTAGAGATAAAGAAGGACGTGAGCTTTTTGTACGCCGTATGCCTACTTTTTTTGAAACATTTCCGGTTGTTTTGGTAGATGAGGAGGGAATTGTTAGAGCAGACGTTCCTTTTAGAAGAGCAGAATCCAAATATAGTGTTGAACAAGTAGGTGTAACGGTGGAGTTCTATGGTGGCGAACTTAATGGAGTAAGTTATTCTGATCCTGCTACTGTACAAAAAATATGCGAGGCGTTCTCAATTAGGGGAAATTTTTGAATTAGACCGGGCTACTTTGAAATCTGATGGTGTTTTTCGCAGCAGTCCAAGGGGTTGGTTCACTTTTGGTCATGCTACCTTTGCTTTGCTCTTCTTTTTCGGACACATTTGGCATGGCGCTAGAACATTGTTCCGAGATGTTTTTGCTGGTATTGATCCAGATTTGGATGCTCAAGTGGAATTTGGAACATTCCAAAAAGTGGGAGATCCAACTACAAGGAAACAGGCAGTTTGATACACATTGTTATAGTATCTTTCACCTCTCTTTTTTGATTTGACATGGGAAACATCTCCCATCCTTTCTTTGACTCTTTTTCTTTCTTTATATGGGAAATTATCCCAAATGACAAATGAATAGGTGTGGAAGTTATAATTGTAAATAAACCAGGATCGAATCTATGGAAGCATTGGTTTATACGTTCCTTTTAGTTTCGACTTTAGGGATAATTTTTTTCGCTATCTTCTTCCGAGAACCACCTAAGGTTCCACCAACTCCAACTAAAAGAATAAAATAATTTCATTTAAGTAAGAAGTCCCCCTATCTGGGAGACTTCTTACTTAAATTAGTCTCCGTGTTCTTCGAATGGATCTCTTAATTGTTGAGAGGGTTGCCCAAACGCGGTATATAAGGCATACCCAGTAAAGCTTACAAGTAAACCAGATATGGAGATGGCGACTAAAGTTGCTGTTTCCATTTTTATAGAATTTCAAGATTACAATGGATCTACGAAAAGATCGTGTATTTACAACTACAACGGAATAGTATACAAAGTCAACACCAATGATTAAATAGAATTTATGGCTACACAAACCGTTGAAGATAGTTCTAAACCTAGGCCAAAACGAACTGGTGCAGGTAGTTTACTGAAACCCTTGAATTCGGAATATGGGAAAGTCGCCCCGGGTTGGGGGACTACTCCTTTTATGGGGATCGCAATGGCTTTATTCGCTATATTCCTATCTATCATTTTAGAAATTTATAATTCTTCCGTTTTACTGGACGGAATTTTAACCAATTAGGTTTCTACTAACTAAAACTAGGAAGTCAGAGTTTTTCCATCCAAAAAAGCCTTTCTAGTTTAAGATCTACATTTCTAGATATTATGGTAGTTCGACCGCGGAATTTTTTTGTTTCGGTATCTCTGGAATATGAGTGTGTGACTTGTTAGAATTGATCCTATTGATAATACATAGAAAGGGCCTGTTATCTCTATCAAGATGATTCTAATTCGTCAGATATTATTTATTCTAGTATCTGGAACACGAAATAGATAGAGTGGATCAAAAAAAAATGGAACTATGATTCATACTCACTATTAAGACCTCGCAACCAGACTGAAAAATTCAAGTAGTTCTTAAATAAAAATAAAAAAGAAATTTTCTTCCTTCCAATTTTGTTTGCCCAAAAGACAACTTTTTTTCTCTCGATTTTGTCGAGTCATTACACTGATTCAATAAATGATTATCAAGCGGTTCTTATTCGAAGAACCCTTGCCTTTTGTTTAGCTTGAGACTAAATCATCGTGGCTCTAGTATGAATCTAAGGTTTTAATTGAACTGATTCATAGGATCTCAACAAGATAATTTCTATATTACGCATAAAAAAACAAATCCTTTATAGGGAAGAGAAAAGTCAAGAAGCCTCTAATGACCAACATAAGGGAAAGGAAGAAAGAAAGACGCGCCAACTTGAGATTTTTTGGCATTATCATCACAAAGAAGATATTCCGGATTTTTCTTATTTGATATCTTCAAGGCAAATCGACCCAATTCAGTGGCTGATGAAGTTTTGAACCTTTTTTCTAATATTCGTTGAAAATTTTTGTGTTTCTGCTTGAGCCGTACGAGATGAAATTTTCATATACGGCTCTTAGAGGGGGACTCGGGTTAGTTACCTATCTCAATAAAGTATATGATTGGTTTGAGGAACGTCTTGAGATTCAGGCAATTGCAGATGATATAACTAGTAAATATGTTCCTCCCCATGTCAACATATTTTATTGTTTAGGGGGAATTACACTTACTTGTTTTCTAGTACAAGTCGCTACCGGTTTTGCTATGACTTTTTACTACCGACCAACCGTTACAGAGGCTTTTTCCTCGGTTCAATACATAATGACCGAGGCCAACTTTGGTTGGTTAATCCGATCAGTTCATCGATGGTCAGCAAGTATGATGGTTTTAATGATGATCCTGCATGTATTTCGTGTGTATCTCACAGGGGGATTTAAAAAACCCCGCGAATTAACTTGGGTCACAGGTGTGGTTTTGGCTGTTTTGACTGCATCATTTGGTGTAACTGGTTATTCTTTGCCTTGGGATCAAATTGGCTATTGGGCAGTCAAAATTGTGACAGGTGTACCTGACGCCATTCCGGTAATAGGATCGCCTTTAGTGGAGTTATTACGCGGAAGTGCTAGTGTGGGCCAATCCACTTTGACTCGTTTTTATAGTTTACATACCTTTGTACTGCCTCTGCTTACTGCCGTATTTATGTTAATGCACTTTCCAATGATACGTAAGCAAGGTATTTCGGGTCCTTTATAGGGAAGGCATATCATAGAGAATTATAATTATCATATATCATATCGGGTAGGTTTTGGTATTTCATTGCTACAAGCATGGGTTATTGTAAAATAACACATGTCATTTGGATACTTCTCTTCAACTCCAAAGTATTTTTATACAATACAAATAGTTGAAGTTAATTTTACGAAAGAAAAAAGGCGGATTATGGGAGTGTGTGACTTGAATTATTGATTTGGCCATGCAGATAAAGAATTGGATCTGCCACATTAGAATTCACAACCAAAGGTGTCTCCGCATCCAATCAACATGTAAGTCCCCTACCTAGGAAGGATAGGCTGGTTCACTTGAGGAGAATATCTTCTATGATCATACCGCAACCATGTCATCCATGAACAGGCTCCGTAAGATCCCATAGAGTAGAAATGGAATAAGTCATGTGACATGATCCAGTTCTCTATTTATTACACTTACCTTTTTATTATAGTATGGAAATGCATTCATTTTCTTTGCATCGATTGTGATCCGCAATACTATCGGAGTAAAAGAAGGGATCTAAGGAAGAATGTAGGCTAAACTTTTTGATTTTTTATTAGTAACAAGTAAATATTTTGTTTGGAGGTAAGAAACTTGCGATATTGAGGGGATAAATACCAACTAATCAAGAGACATGAGACAATCCACAAAGCAATTGATCATGATCAAATTTGTAAGCCCACTTGGATATTGAGCATTTACCCATAAGAATAGGATTATTTTCAATGAGTAGTTGTAGGTGCAACTTCGGAAAAGAGAATCTGATAAAGCTTTTCTTGCCTAGAGTCATTGAGTCATTATAAACCTTAATTCTATTAAGGATCTTCCGCGGTCTTATTTCTTTCACTCTTGCTCGAGCCGGATGATGATAAATTCTCATGTCCGGTTCCTTTGGGGGATGGATCCTAAAGAGTTCACCTATCCCAATAACAAAGAAACCAGACTTAAATGATCCTGTATTAAGAGCTAAATTAGCTAAAGGGATGGGACATAATTATTACGGGGAACCCGCATGGCCCAACGATCTTTTATATATTTTTCCAGTAGTAATTCTAGGTACTATTGCATGTAATGTAGGTTTAGCGGTTCTCGAGCCATCAATGATTGGTGAACCGGCAGATCCGTTTGCAACTCCTCTGGAAATATTACCCGAGTGGTACTTCTTTCCCGTGTTTCAAATACTCCGTACGGTACCCAATAAGTTATTGGGCGTTCTTTTAATGGTTTCTGTGCCAACAGGCTTATTGACAGTACCTTTTCTAGAGAATGTCAATAAATTCCAAAATCCATTTCGCCGCCCAGTAGCTACGACCGTTTTTTTAATCGGTACTGTAGTAGCTCTTTGGTTAGGTATTGGAGCAACATTACCCATTGATAAATCATTAACTTTAGGTCTTTTTTAGATATTTTTTGATTCATTCAACCGTGAAGTACCATAGGTATCTAGGAAATAGTTACTTCCAAGTGAATCTTCCCTAGATACCTAAAATCCATTTTATTATGATCCATTTCGCGAAAATATAGATTGTACCAAAGATGCTAAATTGTTTTCTTTTTATTCTAACTCGAAAAAGAAGAAGAAAAAAAATTGCAATGGATTTAAAACGAGAGTTTATTCTTAAGTAAATCAATTGGGAGATGCTTCTCTAGAGTGTCCCATATATGTTTTCTATCTTCCATACGAAAACTGTCAATTCTCAGAAGATCTTCTTCAGTCTTACTCAAAAGGTCCAATAGTGTATGTATATTGGCCCTTTTTAGACAATTATACGTTCTAGAAGTCAATTCTAATTGATCAATAAAAATACAATTCAATGGAATTCCTTTTTTGTTTTTCTTTAGATTAGTTAATCTTTTTTGAAAAGTAAAAAGGGGTGGAGTAAACCTGTTTTTATTTTCTTCGAAACTAGCGCCCTCTTCCTCCGCGTGTAGAAAAGGAAGAAATAAATCAATCAAATTACGAGAAGCCTCATAAAGTGCTTCCTTAGGGGTTAAACTTCCATTAGTCCATATTTCTAGAAAAAGTATCTCGTGTTTTTCATTTCCATTCCCACAAGAAAAAATACTATAATTCACATTTCGAACAGGCATGGATACAGCATCTATAGGATAACTTCCATCTTGATAGTTCTTTCTGAGTTCTGTCTGATATCCACGATCTCTCTTGATCTGTAAATCAATACAGAAATCAATGGGCTCTGTCAAGTTAGCTATAGGTTGTGCCGTATCAACGATTTCTACGGAAGGCGGTAAGATGATATCTTGAGCAGTTATGTATCTAGGACCTTTGACGCAAATGGATGCGTCTCTAACTCCATAGAGATTACTTCTCAATACAATTTCTTTCAAATTTAGTAAAATTTCTTGTACGGATTCTTCAATACCTGCTATTGTAGAATACTCGTGCGGCACGCTCCCAAATTTTGCACGTGTGATACATGTTCCTTCTATTTCTCCAAGTAAAGCTCTTCGCAAGGCAATACCGACGGTGTCCGCTTGACCTTTTCTAAGCGGGGACAGAATGAAACGACCATAATAAAGGCGCTTACTATCTACTCTTGATTCAACACACTTCCACTGTAGTGTTTGAGTGGATCCTGCTACCTCCTCTCGAACCATAATAGACTAGTATTATTATTTTATCATTGAATCGTTTATTTCTCTTGAAATGAAAGTTGAAAGCGGGTTAATTCTTTTACAGACGTCTTTTTTTAGGCGGTCGACATCCATTATGCGGCATAGGTGTTACATCGCGTATACAACTTAATCGCACACCACTTTTAGCAATGGCTCGTAATGCGGCATCTCTTCCACTACCAGCGCCCTTTACCATAACTTCTGCTCGTTGCAAACCTACTGTACGAATAGCATCTACTGCTGTTCTTTGACCAGCATAGGGTGATGCTTTTCTTGAGCTTTTGAATCCACAAGTACCGGCCGAGGACCAAAAAACCACCCGACCTTGTGGGTCTGTAACAGTTATAATGGTATTGTTGAAACTAGCTTGAACATGAATAACCCCTTTTGTTATTCTACGTGCACTCTTCCGTAAACTAAAACGTGCATTCCTACGTAAACCAATACGCACTTTCTTACGTGAACCAATTTTTGGTATAGCTTTTGCCATATTTTATTATCTCATAAATATGAGTTAGAAATAAAAAAAAGAAAAAAAGATACAAAGATATCCGTTTCAGGGTAAAATAAACCCTTTACTTTAATTATTTTAAATGAAATTATTTTATTTGGAATTGGAACATTTCCGCGGGTACTTTTTTTTACTTTTTAGAAAGTAAAGTTCTTTTTCGAAAGATTACCCCTGTCTTTGTTTATGCTTCGGATTAGAGCAAATGACTCTAATTCGTCCACGCCTACGAATCAGTCGACATTTTGTACAAATTTTACGAACGGAAGCTCTTATTTTCATATTTCCGTATCCTTTTTTAAACTATGAATCTAATCTTTTGGAAAAAATAAGTCTCTTCGCTTGAATTTTAGAACTTAGAATTTATTACCCTAGAAAAAAAAAGAAAAACCTAATCCTTTGAATCTTTGGTATCCTTCAAATCTTCGCTATCCTTCAAATCTTCGCTATCCTTCGAGTCTTCGATACGCTTCGAATCCTTATGGGGAAGTCTATAAATTATACGTCCCTTGCTTGAATCATAACGACTTACTTCAATTTTGACCCTATCCCCCATCAGTATTCGTATAGAACTAGACCGTATCTTTCCTGAAATATAGCCTAGGATGATGGTGTCATTCTCTAGCCGAACGCGGAACATTCCATTGGGTAGGGCTTCCGTAACTAAACCTTCGAAAGTTACTTTTGCTTCTCTCGGGTTTTTTTTTTCTCTCCTATTTTTTTTTTCTGTCATATTTTTTTTCTCCTATTTTTCTATTTTTATTTTAAAAATAGGAAGGGCGAGATAGAATTCGAGCACTATAGGCGGGGCGATTACCATATATAACATAAGACTTCTCCCCCAATTCTGTTTAGTCGAGCTTCTCGATCTGTCATTATTCCTCGAGAAGTAGAAAGAATAGCAATTCCCATTCCACCCAAAACTTTAGGAATTCCTTGATAGTTGGTATAAATTCGTAAGCCGGGTCGGCTGATACGCTTTAAAAAGGTTCTTGTTCTATATATTCCTTTTATAGTCTTTCTCTTTTGATGTCGCAAAGTTGAAACCAAGAAATATCTGTTACGTTCCTGATGTTTCCGAACACTTTCAATAAAACCCTCTCGTAGAAGTATTTTAACAATGTTTTCGGTAATATTTGTAGATACTACTCGAACTGTTCCTTTTTTATTCATGTCCGCATTTCTTATAGAGGTTAGTAAATCAGCAATAGTGTCCTTGCCCATAAGACTCTAATTCTAGGTTCCTCCTAATTTTTCTATAATCAACATGTTTTCTTTTTTTTTTTTTCATTTTGGATTTTAAAACATATACGTAAAACACAATCTACTAAATTAATTCTTTGGTCTCAATTTCGCCTACTAGTATTTATAATACTTCAGGAGCTAATGAAACTATTTTGGTAAAATTCAATTCTCTCAATTCCTCGGCAATCGCGCCAAAAACTCGAGTTCCTTTTGGATTGCCTTTTTGATCAATTATAACCGCAGCATTGTCATCATAGCGGATTATTATACCGTCTTCGCATTTGAACTCTTTACATGTACGTACAATTACAGCTCGAATTACTTCGGATCTTTCTAGAGGCATTTGGGGCAATGCGTCTTTGATTACAGCAACAATAACATCACCAATACGAGCATATCGCTGATTACCAGCAGCTCCTATGACTCGAATACACATCAATTTTCGAGCTCCACTATTATCTGCTACATTTAAAAGGGTCTGAGGTTGAATCATATTATTTTGATTTCAATTTGTTATTTCAATGCAAAAGGATGAAAGAAATATTGTCTTTCCAGAAAGAAAAACCGAGCATTTTTTTTTATCTTCCATACCCCTTTTAGGGTTCTATATCTCTAATCGAATAAATTGACTTCGTATGGGCATTTTACTGGCAGCTATGGAGATAGCTGCTCTAGCTACAGTTTCAGATACTCCCCCCATTTCATAAAGTATACGACCAGGTTTAACAACGGATACCCAATATTCGGGGGACCCCTTTCCCGAGCCCATACGTGTTTCCGTGGGTCTTAGTGTAACCGGTTTGTCGGGAAATATACGTACCCATATTTTTCCACCACGACGTGCATATCGTGTTATTGCTCTTCGTCCTGCTTCTATCTGTCTCGCCGTGATCCAAGCGGGTTCAAGTGCTTGAAGAGCATATCTACCAAAACAAATACGATTGCCTCGGCAGGATTTTCCTTTCATTCTTCCTCTATGTTGTTTGCGAAATCTGGTTCTTTTGGGGTTATAGTCGATGGTTCTCTTTCTTAGTTCCATCTCTACTGCAAAACTGGACATGAGAGTTTCTTCTCATCCAGCTCCTCGCGAATGGAATCAGAAAGCATGTAAATTTCTCTAATTCATAATATTCCAAAATATTACGGTACGGATAGATACACATTAATAGATAATAGAAAAAGTTCGGTTTTTTTTATATTGAATTTGTTAAAACAGAAAAATATAATATATAGTCAAAAAAGAAGATCTAGAATATATCCAGATGTGTGTGTATATTTATCTAAATTCTATATTTATAGATAATGTAATCCTTCTTAAAAAAATCCTTATTTTTACTCTTATTGAATCGCGGTAAAGTATTCTAATTCAATAAGAATTTCGCGGGCGAATATTTACTCTTTCCTGTCTTATTTGTTAATTTATAAACTTACCAAATAAGACAATTTTTTTGGTTTGTTCCGCCATCCCACCCAATGAAGTGTTAGGATTCTTTTCAATAAAATCCTATGGAATCATAGGTTCTGTCGTTCCCACTGCTTCTCCTTGAATGGTTAGGTCTGAATCCCGCAACGGAGCTTCCAAAAAATTTCTTTCCGAGTTAATTTTCTCAGTTTTATTAACCCGGGCGGCTCTTTATTATTGCTTTAAATTTGTAGTTCTTGTTTCAAGTTACAATTTTTAATTCTCTATTATTTTTATTATATTGATGCTTTATCACATTGCCTTTTATGATGTAATTCATAGACCATACATAGTGGAATCCTATATCTTATTTATTTCCTCTTCCTTCTTTCTATCATCCCTCCCTTTATCCACATCCCTTTAGTTTTGCTTCACAACCTAGAATCCCTTTTCTTTTTTAGAGAAAAAATTGCAGTTGCTACAACTATATGACACATCTACTCATTTATGTTATGATAGAGGTATTTATTCATATAGTGACTGTTTCTTAGTTAGGATCTCGACAATACGAAGCAATAGGTTGGTTATTAGTTAATTTTCTATAATTACTAAGTTTTTTTCTTAAAAAAAAGAAAAAAATAACGAGTCACACACTAAGCATAGCAATTATATTAAATGATTTATCAATTTTCATTAAATCTTATAGAAAGAGGTATAATTTCTTCTTTTGCAGGGATTTCAGGAAAAAAGTCTCTTGTCATTTTTTATTCTATCAATGGACAGAATCCGAAGACAAGATTACTTATTCTTCGTCTACGAATATCCAAATTTTTACACCTAATACTCCATAGATAGTCCGAATTGGATAGCAGCAATAATCAATTTTAGCGCGAATTGTTTGGAGGGGAAGTCTACCCTTTTTAATAGATTCGGCGCGTGCAATTTCTTTTCCTCCGAGACGACCCGCAATTTTTACTTTTACTCCCCTTATATCTGCTTTTTTAGTTAATTCAATGGCTTTTTTCATTGCCTTTCGGAATGAAACTCTATTTTTTAATTGGAAAGCTATATATTCTGCAAGAATGTTAGGCTGTCTATAAGGTTCTTTAACTTTTTCGATAGAAATATTAAATCTCTGGTTTACAGAGTTAATTTCCTTTTGTAGATCTTTCTCTAATTCTTCGATTGCTCCTTTTTTCTTTAATAAATTTGGGAATCCAATATGGATTATGACGTGGATCGTATCGATTTCTTTTTGGATTTCTATATGTGTAATTACTTCGGAACTTGAACCTGAGTCCATTTTTCTATTATGTGTAATTACTTCGGAACTTGAGTCTGATTCTATTTTTCTATTCGAGCCCTTTTTCCTATTCTTTTGTATATAGTTCTTGATACAATCCCTTATTTTTTTATCTTCCTGTAGACCTTCAGAATAATTTTTTGGTTGTGCGAACCAAAAGGAATGGTGTTTTTGGGTTGTACCAAGTCTGAAACCGAGTGGATTTATTTTTTGTCCCATATTTTTCTATTCTATATTTTTTTTACTGGGAATCGAAATCTTAGATGGATCTAAAGGTTATTTAGATTTCTTTACTATATTTAGTACAATTGTTATATGACACATGCTTTTTTTTATGGGGAAACTACGTCCTCGAGCTCGAGGTCTGAATTTCTTCATAATAGTACTCCTACTGACTTCGGCTTTAGTAATAAATAAATTCGCTTTGTCGAAATCCCTATAATGAGTAGCATTTGCGGCTGCCGAATAAACCAACTTTAAGATGGGATAAGATGCTCGATAGGGCATGAGGTTCAGTATCATAACAGTTTCCTCGTAGTAACGCCAGCGAATCTCGTCAAGAACTCTTTGTGCTTTGAAAACAGACATAGGGATACGTTTTTGTGCTTTGAAAACTCTCTCGAACTTAAGTAGACGATCGGTTGGAACTTTCCTTGCGAGTTTCCTTAGCCCACTTTTCTTCTTCTTTATCCTAGGGATATACTTTACTAGTTTGAAACTTGTCATAAATAAGGTTATTCCCCGCCTACCTTTACTTTATTTTGAATCTTTTTTTCTTCTTAATCTTTCTATTCAGAATTCAGTTAACGACGAGATTTAGTATCCTTTCTTGCATTTTCATAACTCGTGAAATGCCGAGTAGGCACGAATTCCCCCAATTTGCGACCTACCATAGGATTTGTTATGTAAATAGGTATATGTTCCTTTCCATTATGAATCGCGATTGTATGGCCAACCATTGTGGGTAGAATGCTAGATGCCCGGGACCACGTTACTATTGTTTCTTTCTCCTCCTTCATATTGACCTTTTCTATCTTTGCCAATAAATGATGAGCTACAAAAGGATTCGTTTTTTTTCGTGTCACAGCTGATTACTCCTTTTTTCCTTTTTAAAGAGTGGCATTCTATGTCCAATATCTCGATCGAAGTACGGAGGTCAGAATAAATAGAATAATGATCAATGGAAAAAAGAAAAAAATCCTTTAGCTGGATAAGGGGCGGATGTAGCCAAGTGGATCAAGGCAGTGGATTGTGAATCCACCATGCGCGGGTTCAATTCCCGTCGTTCGCCCATCGCATTATTGCAAATTCCAAAAATGCAATTTTCCATATTCCTAGTTACGTATTTACTTACGGCGACGAAGAATAAAACTATCGCTATATTTTTTCCTTTTCCTAGTTCTTCTTCCAAGCGCAGGATAACCCCAAGGGGTTGTGGGTTTTTTTCTACCAATGGGAGCTTTCCCTTCACCGCCCCCATGGGGGTGGTCCACAGGGTTCATAACTACCCCTCTTACTACGGGGCGTTTACCTAGCCAACACTTAGATCCGGCTCTACCCAAACTTTTTTGGTTCACCCCAACATTACCCACTTGTCCGACTGTTGCTAAGCAGTTTTGGGATACTAAACGGACCTCCCCAGATGGTAATCTTAAAGTGGCCGATTTACCCTCTTTTGCAATGAGTTTCGCTACAGCACCTGCTGCTCTAGCTAATTGCCCACCCCTTCCACGTGTGATTTCTATGTTATGCATGGCCGTGCCTAAGGGCATATCGGTTGAAGTAGATTCTTCTTTTCTCTCAAAAAACCCCTTCCCAAACTGTACAAGCTTCTTCCAAAGCATACGGCTTTCTAGATGTATATGACGATCTCTAGACAGATGGATCTTATATGAATCATATGATGAAGTACCACATGAGTGGATATATAGGAAAGGAATCCAAATCTGCCGAATCGCTCATGTTATGATCTTCTACATCCTAGGTCTCTGCGTTCCGTCATCTGGCTTATGTTCTTCATGTAGCATTCAGATCGAATGACTCTATGAAATTACGTCGATACTTCCACATATTATGGGTAACGTAGGAGACATCCCTATTTTCCCCCGGGGGTCTTAATTACCACTGCTTAGCTTTCAATTTGCCTCTGACCATCAAATTAAATGTGAATAACCCGTCCTCCTCTCTTTGAAACAAGGGGCGCTTCCGGTTCTGTGCGTGCTTCAAACAATTTTGTCTTCTCCATATTACCATATCTCTAGAGCCAATAATTTTCTATGAGGAACTACTGAACTCAATCACTTGCTGCCGTTACTCAACAGTTTTCTGTTGAGGTCTATCCCGTAGAGGTAGTCAAATTGGATCAGTGATCGATTTCTAGGTTTCGTCGTAAACCTAATTGGTTACTTCCAATTACGTAAATCAATAGTTCAAACCGCACTCAAAGGTAGGGCATTTCCCATTGATATAGGAACTTTTGTACCAGAAACAATAGTATCTCCAATTATAGCCCCTCTGGGATGTAAAATATATCTCTTCTCACCATCCCCATAGTGTATGAGACAAATGTATGCATTTCGATTAGGGTCGTATTCTATGGTTACGATTCTACCAGATATGTCTTTTTGATTCCGTCGAAAATCTATTTTACGGTATAGGCGCTTATGACCTCCCCCTCTATGCCTTGCGGTAATGATTCCTCTGGAATTACGACCTTTACCACAACGGTGCCGTCCATGGATCAAATTATTTCGTGGATTGGATTTCACTTGCCTGTCTACGGTTCCCTTGCGTGTGCTCGGGATAGGTGTTTTGTATAAATGTTTCGCCGTATTATTAAGTATTCTCCTTTAGTTTTTTTCTCTATCTAGAAGTGGAATAGAATAACCCGGTTGAAGGGTAATGATCATACGTCTGTAATGCATTGTATGGCCCAGAATAGGTCCTATTCTTCTACCTTTTCCAGGTAGTCGATGGCTATTCACAGCTACCACCTTAACACCAAAGAAGAGTTCGACCCAATGCTTTATTTCTGTCTTAGTGAATCCCGATTCGACATTAAAAGTATATTGATTCTTTCCCAATAAACGAAGACTTTTTTCTGTAAATACTGCGTATTTGATTCCATCCATAAATCGACTTTCCCTCCTATGCTCTGAGTTCCAGTATCGATAAGAATTCGAGTTCTTATTGTTCTTATGTTATGGTATGAATATACCATACCAATTCGTTATGTATGGATGATGGATGAGATTCCATGGATAGAGAGCCAGTTCCAATAGACTTATGGAATGTTCCCGTTCGTGTGCATCCAGCAGGAATTGAACCCGCAAATTTACCAATTATGAGTTGGGCGCTTTAACCATTCAGCCATGGATGCTTAACAGGGATCATCGTACATCGTAAATAACCAATTTTCATATAGAAAGACATATCATAGAAAAATGAAATCGAAAATATTCCGAGATGGCAAATATTCGGAGATGACTATGAAAACACCTCTCTGGATCCTCGAATTGAAAGAGAGATTGAGAGGGATCAAGAATCCTAATTCTCGCTATTTGGAATGGATCCAATTCTATTGAGTCTGACTCATAGTGATCATTTCTCTTTAGCAAAGAATGACCTTGGTTATCAAAGGATTGAACAACCGGGATCCATTTACTTATGATACCTAGTTGGCATTGATAACAAGGATCTAATGAATTATGAGTTTAATAGATCCTCTTTAGCAGAAAGACGTATATTCCTTGCTCATTATCAGACAATCACTTATTCCCAAACCTCGTGTGGGACTAATCGTTTTCATTTACCATCTCATGGAAAACCCTTTTCGTTCCGCTTAGCCCTATCGGGTATTTTAGTGATAGGTTCTGTAGGAACTGGACGATCCTATTTGGTCAAATACCTAACGAAAAATTACGATTTTCCTTTCATTAAGGTACGAGGGCTTCTTATTCCACAAGAACGAAAGCACCTTTTCATTCTTTCATATACTAGGGGTTTTTACTTGGAAAAGACAATGTTCCATACTAAAGGATTCGGGTCCATAACCACGAGTTCCAGTGCACTAGATCTTGTAGCACTTAGCAACGAAGCCCTATCCATTAGTATTCCACATAAGAAATCCATTCTAGAAAAAAATACAATTAGATTAGCTCTTCATAGACAAACTTGGGGTTTGCGAGCCAAGGTAAGATCGGCTCGGGATCATGGGACCCTTTTCTATCAGATAGGAGGGGCTCTTGTACAAAATAGACTTACTAAGTAATAACCCCATAGAATCTATCTATATAAAGATAAAGAGGCAATCGTGTCAGGAAGCGGGTTTTTCTTTGGCCAAAAGGTACTTCGAACTTGGAACGAGCATGAAGAGATTAACGAGACTTCTTTCTCTTTTGAGTTTTTCTGGCGGACCTGCCGCGCAAGATCTTTGGTCTTCCCCTGGAACCGATGAAAAAAAGTGGATCGCTTCTTATGTACTCGCTCAGAATGATTCTTCTCTATCTATAGTTCATGGCCTATTAGAAGTAGAAGGTGCTCTGGTGCAATCCTTACCGACAGAAAAAGATTGCAGTCAGGTTGATAATAGTCGAGTGACATTACTTCGTCGGTCCGAACTAAGGAATCTGTTAGAAATGTTTTGAAATGGATATTGTTCTCTCTTTGATCAGGGATTGCTATATGAAAAGAAGTGGAGTTTGAAAAAGGGAACGGAATGCTCAAACCGGAACTGCTAGAGGAACGAATTTTCAATAGCATAACTTGGGCTCCTAGAATATGGCGCCCTTGGGACAATCTATTTGATTGCAGGGTTTTGTTCCGAAGCAAAGATATCCGCGGAGGCCGGTTCGTTCGTCCTATTCTGATATTCAGGACCAAGAGGTACTGGATTCTCTTTCGGATAGGCCCTGAAAGGAGAAGAAAGGCTGAAATGCCAACGGACCTCTGTCTATTCTCTAATTCACCCGATCCGATAGTAACCGTTTTTGGAACGTCCAGTGCCAAAGTCACTGAATGGGTAAGTCACCAATCCAATCCCTTTGACAAATCGGATGTCATATTAGATATCATATTCTATATATATAGAAATATCATAGATAGAATAGACATATAGAATTTTTGGTCGGCAAATTCGAAGGAATCATTGAGTGAAAAAGGAGCAAAGAATGACAAAAGACGAGACTCTACTAGTCTTCACTCTTGTGGTTTCCTCTTCCTCGGTTTCTGTTTTCTTATTCGGGATCTTGCTTTTCATGGTTCTCATCTCTGCAACTCGCGATTTTCGCGAGAGAACCAAATCCAAGTTGGTGAAGATCATGAT
>NW_028259461.1:4533034-4567026 GCF_056163025.1 Triticum urartu | reverse complement strand
AAAGAAAGAGTACGGGAATGATGTCCTGAATAGAAGAAGCGGGAATAGGAAGATTTTTTATTCCTTTTGTTACTCTTTTTTTTTTTTTTAAGCAAAGGACGCCCGAATATACCATAAAATTATCGATAGATAAATATTTATTGGATACCTACCTTACCTAATGTTTATTTTTGACCTAAACCCTGCAGCCTTGCTTTGTATCATTCTATGAAAGAATGAAGAGATTTTATCCATAATACAACTCCTAAATTGATTTTTGATCGACCTATTTAATCTGATTCTCGTTAGAATTAAGTAGTCCTTACTTTAGTGTATGTAGGTAACATAAGATGTACGATAAAAAAATGTATAATAATTAGTAAGTCTTGATATTCTTTCGTGGAGTCCCTTCTTGAATCTTAGATTGAAAAAAAAAAAGAATGCCCCTTAGGGACCTTTCTTTGGATACCAAGATTTCTGACATCTTATCCTCGTATTTTAAAATTATCAAATCGAATCTCAATTAAGAACCAATTCAAATTCATATAATAAAAGAATAAGGAAACACTACCTCACCCCTATTGATAACCATTTTGGCCACTACCGTCAAAACAAACCCTAACCCTAGTTTGAGGATAGAACTATGGTATGGTTTCTCTAAACCCAGTATCGGCAGGCCCAGTTACTCTCTTGCCCGAACTTATGCGAAGTAAAAATTTATCGAATTCGATCAGCACTATAAAAAAAACCTAAGTATTTTATTGATCAGGCGGCACCCAGATTTGAACTGGGGATAAAGGATTTGCAGTCCCCTGCCTTACCGCTTGGCCATGCCGCCAAAAAATCCGATCAAAAATCTAGAAAACAGCAAGTATTCATCCACGTTTTCTTACGAAAAGCCCCTTTTATTTTGAATATAATGCTACTTACTTTTTTCCAATCTTTTTCAAAAAATCTATTCCTGCTTTTTTTGATCCAGTTTCTATTATTCTCCTCGATAGATTCTATCTTAAAACATACATTGTTAACACAATAAAACTTCCCATTTCTTTCTATTGAGATGAAAAAGAAGAAAAAGTGGATTTCTATTCACAGGCTGCAAAATTCAGAATAAATTGGAACCGTTAACTAGAATTCTCTTTTTTTATTGCAGTAGTGAACTACTCTTAAATCGGTATTATCTCCCCCCCCTTCAATGGCATAATAAAATATTATGGCTTTATGCTTAATCCGTGTATAGGTAAACTTTAGGTCCGAACAGCATTATTATCCAAAGATCCCCTTTATGTACATATCTCTATGGGGAATCATGCTTTAATTTTTCAAAGTATTAAATTAAATATCTTGAATAAAAAAAGGAAATTTGCTCTGATATAGAGTATAACCTGACTATCTTGGCGTACCCAAGTGAAATTACGATAAAAGAAAAGCATGGATATGGGGAGAGGTGGATAACTAGATTGGCATGTACTTAAAAAAGGGACTTACTTTATTTTAGAATTCCACAATGAAATACTGAATTTTCTAGCAATTATACTACTCCGATCCGAAATAAAAAAGAACCCTCAAATTATTTTGAGAAATTAAAGTAAGCACGCTATTCTAAATCGAAGTAAAGTCAAACTTTCTAGTATATTATATTACGGCTTTATTACATTCATAGAAAGGAGATAAAATGAGAAATCTTTGCCATCCAATCTGATTAGAATATCATAACATAAAGTATAAGTGGCAGAATTTTTTTTGTAGGAATGTTTTATCAATTCATTTTCATTTCATTTGTACCCCTGGCAAACTCGAACTTTCGTCCAAATGGTCTCTATTCATATGTATGAAATACATATATGAAATACGTATGTGGAGTTCCCTAGAATTTCATGTGATTCAGTAAACAGAATATAGATTCCATGATTGCTAGATCGATCCATAGGGATTGATGAAGAGTGAGCTGATAATGGAATTTTTCTTTGATAAACAGGAAACTTAAGATTAAGATGCTCCGGAATGGAAACGAGGGAATGTCCACAATACCCGGATTTAGTCAGATCCAATTCGAGGGATTTTGTAGGTTCATTAATCAAGCCTTGGCAGAAGAACTTGACAAGTTTCCAACAATTAAAGATCCAGATCACGAAATTGCATTTCAATTATTTGCGAAAGGATATCAACTGCTAGAACCCTCGATAAAAGAAAGAGATGCTGTGTATGAATCACTCACCTATTCTTCCGAATTATATGTATCTGCGAGATTAATTTTTGGTTTCGATGTGCAAAAGCAAACCATTTCTATCGGAAACATTCCTATAATGAATTCCTTAGGAACCTTTATTATAAATGGAATATACCGAATTGTGATCAATCAAATATTGCTAAGTCCTGGTATTTACTACCGCTCGGAATTAGATCATAAGGGAATTTCTATCTACACTGGCACTATAATATCAGATTGGGGGGGAGATCGGAATTAGCAATTGATAAAAAAGAAAGGATATGGGCTCGCGTGAGTAGAAAACAAAAGATATCTATTCTAGTTCTATCATCAGCTATGGGTTCGAATCTAAGAGAAATTCTGGATAATGTTTCCTACCCTGAAATTTTCTTGTCTTTCCCGAATGCTAAAGAGAAGAAGAGGATTGAGTCAAAAGAAAAAGCTATTTTGGAGTTTTATCAACAATTTGCTTGTGTAGGTGGGGACCTGGTATTTTCGGAGTCCTTATGCGAGGAATTACAAAAGAAATTTTTTCAACAAAAATGTGAATTAGGAAGGATTGGTCGACGAAATATGAATCGGAGACTTAATCTTGATATTCCTCAGAACAATACATTCTTGTTACCACGAGATGTATTGGCCGCTACGGATCATTTGATTGGAATGAAATTTGGAACGGGTATACTTGACGATGACGATATGAATCACTTGAAAAATAAACGTATTCGTTCGGTTGCGGATCTGTTACAAGATCAATTCGGATTGGCTCTTGGTCGTTTACAACATGCAGTTCAAAAAACTATTCGTAGAGTATTCATACGTCAATCGAAACCGACTCCCCAAACTTTGTAACTCCAACTTCAACTTCAATTTTATTAATAACTACTTATGAGACCTTTTTTGGCACATACCCGTTATCTCAAGTTTTTGATCAAACGAATCCATTGACACAAACTGTTCATGGGCGAAAAGTGAGTTGTTTAGGTCCTGGAGGGTTGACGGGGAGAACCGCAAGTTTTCGGAGCCGAGATATTCATCCGAGTCACTATGGGCGTATTTGTCCAATTGACACGTCTGAAGGAATCAATGTTGGACTTACTGGATCCTTAACAATTCATGCGAGAATTGATCACTTGTGGGGATCCATAGAGAGTCCGTTTTATGAAATATCTGCTGAGAAAGCAAAAGAAAAAAAAGAGAGACAGGTGGTTTATCTATCACCAAATAGAGATGAATATTATATGATAGCAGCAGGAAATTCTTTGTCCTTGAATCAAGGTATTCAGGAAGAACAGGTTGTTCCGGCTAGATACCGTCAAGAATTCTTGACTATTGCATGGGAACAGATTCATGTTAGAAGTATTTTTCCTTTCCAATATTTTTCTATTGGGGGTTCTCTCATTCCTTTTATTGAGCACAATGATGCGAATCGGGCTTTAATGAGTTCTAATATGCAGCGCCAAGCAGTTCCGCTTTCTCGGTCCGAGAAATGCATTGTTGGAACTGGATTGGAACGCCAAACAGCTCTAGATTCGAGGGTTTCCATTATAGCCGAACGCGAGGGAAAGATCATTTCTACTGATAGTCATAAGATACTTTTATCAAGTAGTGGGAAGACTATAAGTATTCCTTTAGTTAACCACCGTCGCTCTAACAAAAATACTTGTATGCACCAAAAACCCCGGGTTCCACGGGGTAAATCCATTAAAAAAGGACAAATTTTAGCAGAAGGAGCTGCTACAATTGGGGGCGAACTTGCTTTAGGAAAAAACGTATTAGTAGCTTATATGCCATGGGAAGGTTACAATTTTGAAGACGCAGTACTAATTAGCGAACGTTTGGTATATGAAGATATTTATACCTCTTTTCACATCCGGAAATATGAAATTCAGACGGATACGACAAGCCAGGGCTCCGCTGAAAAAATCACTAAAGAAATACCACATCTAGAAGAACATTTACTCCGCAATTTGGACAGAAATGGAGTTGTTAGGTTGGGATCCTGGGTAGAAACTGGTGATATTTTAGTAGGTAAATTAACGCCTCAGATAGCGAGCGAATCATCTTATATCGCGGAAGCTGGATTATTACGGGCCATATTTGGCCTTGAGGTTTCCACTTCAAAAGAAACTTCTCTGAAATTACCTATAGGTGGAAGAGGGCGCGTTATCGATGTGAAATGGATCCAAAGGGACCCGCTCGACATAATGGTTCGTGTATATATTTTACAGAAACGTGAAATCAAAGTTGGGGATAAAGTAGCCGGAAGACATGGGAATAAAGGGATCATTTCCAAAATTTTGCCTAGGCAAGATATGCCCTATTTGCAAGATGGAACACCCGTTGATATGGTCTTCAATCCCTTAGGAGTACCCTCCCGAATGAATGTGGGACAAATATTTGAAGCTCGCTCGGATTAGCGGGGGATCTGCTAAAGAAACATTATAGAATAGCACCCTTTGATGAGAGATATGAGCAAGAGGCTTCAAGAAAACTGTGTTTTCAGAATTATATGAAGCCAGTAAAGAAACAAAAAATCCATGGGTATTTGAACCCGAGTACCCGGGAAAAAGCAGAATATTTGATGGAAGAACAGGGCGACCCTTTGAGCAACCTGTTCTAATAGGGAAGTCCTATATCTTAAAATTAATTCATCAAGTTGATGAGAAAATTCATGGGCGTTCTACTGGGCCATACTCACTTGTTACACAACAACCGGTTAGAGGAAGAGCCAAGCAAGGGGGACAACGAGTAGGAGAAATGGAAGTTTGGGCTTAGAAGGATTGGTGTTGCTCATATTTTACAAGAGATACTTACTTATAAATCTGACCATCTTATAGCTCGCCAAGAATACTTAATGCTACGATCTGGGGAAAAAGAATACCTAATCATGAGGATCCTCCAGAATCTTTTCGAGTGCTCGTTCGAGAACTACGATCTTTGGCTCTAGAACTGAATCATTTCCTTGTATCTGAAAGAACTTCCAGGTTAATAGGGAGGAAGTTTGATCGGAATAAATATAAATCTTTTCTTATTTCTATTTTATGATTGACCAATATAAACATCAACAACTTCAAATTGGACTCGTTTCCCCTCAACAAATAAAGGCTTGGGCTAACAAAACCTACCTAAATGGAGAAGTCGTTGGCGAAGTCACAAGGCCCTCTACTTTTCATTATATAAACCGATAAACCAGAAAAAGATGGATTGTTTTGCGAAAGAATCTTTGGACCCATAAAAAGCGGATTGCGCTTGTGGCAATTCTCGAGCGAGCGAGCTGAAAACGAAGACGAAAGATTTTGCCAAAATGCGGGGTCGAATTTGTGGATTCTCGGATACGAAGATATCAAATGGGATACATCAAACTCGCATGTCCCGTGACTCATGTGTGGTATTTGAAAGGTCTTCTAGTTATATCGCGAATCTTTTAGATAAACCTCTTAAGAAGTTGGAGGGCCTAGTATACGGCGATTTCTCTTTTGCTAGGCCCAGCACTAAAAAACCCACTTTTTTACGATTACGAGGTTTATTCGAAGAGGAAATTGCATCCTGTAACCACAGCATTTCTCCCTTTTTTTCTACCCCAGGCTTGGCAACATTTCGAAATCGGGAAATTGCGACAGGAGCAGGTGCTATTAGAGAACAATTAGCAGATTTGGATTTGCGAATTATTATAGAGAATTCTTTGGTCGAATGGAAGGAATTAGAAGACGAGGGGTATAGTGGAGATGAGTGGGAAGATAGAAAAAGACGAATAAGAAAAGTTTTTTTGATTAGACGCATGCAATTGGCGAAACATTTTATTCAAACAAATGTAGAACCAGAATGGATGGTTTTGTGCTTATTACCGGTTCTTCCTCCCGAATTGAGACCTATTGTTTATAGGTCTGGAGATAAGTAGTGACTTCAGACATTAATGAACTTTATAAGAGAGTTATCCGTCGGAACAACAATCTTGCCTATCTATTAAAAGAAGTGAATAGCGCCAGCAGATTTAGTAATGTGCCAGGAAAAATTGGTACAAGAAGCCGTGGATACACTTCTTGATAGTGGGTCCCGCGGGCAACCGACGAGGGATGGTCACAATAAAGTATACAAATCACTTTCAGATGTAATTGAAGGTAAAGAGGGAAGGTTTCGCGAGACTCTGCTTGGGAAAACGGGTCGATTACTCGGGGCGTTCTGTCATTGTTGTGGGTCCTTCGCTTTCATTACATCAATGGGATTACCTCTAGAGATAGCAATAAAGCTTTTTCAGCTATTTGTAATTCGCGATTTAATCACGAAACGCGCCACTTCTAATGTAAGGATTGCTAAAAGGAAAATTTGGAAAAAGAACCCATTGTATGGGAAATACTTCAAGAAGTTATGCGGGGACATCCTGTACTGTTAAATAGAGCACCTACCCTGCATAGATTAGGCATACAGGCCTTTCAACCCACTTTAGTAGAGGGGCGTACTATTTCTTTACACCCATTAGTGTGTAAGGGTTTCAATGCGGACTTTGATGGAGATCAAATGGCTGTTCATCTACCTTTATCCTTGGAAGCTCAGGCAGAAGCCCGTTTACTTAAGTTTTCTCATATGAATCTCTTATCTCCCGCTATTGGGGATCCTATTTGCGTACCAACCCAAGACATGCTTATCGGGCTTTATGTATTAACGATTGGAAAGCGTCGAGGTATTTGTGCAAATAGATATAATAGTTGCAGAAACTACCCAAATCTAAAAGTAAATTACAATAATAATAATAATTTTAAATATAGGAAAGATAAAGAACCCATTTTTCTAGTTCTTATGATGCACTGGGGGATCAACGCGTCATTGGGTCAAGAGAAGTTCCGATTGAAGTTCAATATGAATCTTTGGGGACTTATCATGAGATTTATGCCCACTATCTAATAATGGGAAATAGAAAAAAAGAAATTCGTTCGATATACATTCGAACCACTCTTGGTCATATTTCTTTTTATAGAGAAATAGAGGAAGCCATACAAGGATTTAGTCAGGCCTATTCATACACTACCTAAACAAGAAAGTTAGATTCGGCGATGCCCCTCCCCTTTCGGGGGGCATTCCGATTTCCCTAGTATCATCATTATTTGCCACGCGAATCCAGATTGAGATTGAGGCAATTAAGTTAATTAAATTTTCGAATCACTGACTCAGGCCCATTGTCGAATCCTACTCAGCAATTGTCGAATCCTACTCAGCCGAAAAGGGGGTACTTATGTATGGCGGAACGGGCCAATCTGGTCTTTCATAATAAAGAGATAGACGGAACTGGTATGAAACGACTTATTAGCAGATTAATAGATCATTTTGGAATGGGATATACATCCCATATACTGGATCAACTAAAGACTCTGGGCTTCCATCAAGCCACTACTACATCGATTTCGTTAGGAATCGAGGATCTTTTAACAATACCCTCTAAGGGATGGTTAGTCCAAGACGCGGAACAACAGAGTTTTCTTTTGGAGAAACACTATTATTATGGGGCTGTACACGCGGTAGAAAAATTACGCCAATCTGTTGAGATATGGTATGCGACAAGTGAATATTTGAAACAAGAAATGAATTCAAATTTTCGGATAACGGATCCTTCTAATCCAGTCTATCTAATGTCTTTTTCAGGAGCCAGAGGAAATGCATCTCAAGTACACCAATTAGTAGGTATGAGAGGATTAATGTCGGACCCTCAAGGACAAATGATTGATTTACCTATTCAAAGCAATTTACGCGAGGGACTTTCTTTGACAGAATATATAATTTCCTGCTATGGAGCCCGCAAAGGGGTTGTAGATACTGCTGTGCGAACAGCAGATGCTGGATATCTTACACGTAGACTTGTTGAAGTAGTTCAACATATTATTGTGCGTAGAAGAGATTGTGGTACTATCCGAGGTATTTCTGTAAGTCCTCAAAATGGGATGACGGAAAAACTTTTTGTCCAAACACTAATTGGTCGTGTATTAGCAGACGATATATATATCGGTTCACGATGCATTGCCGCGCGAAATCAAGATATTGGAATTGGATTAGTCAATCGATTCATAACTGCCTTTCGAGCACAACCATTTCGAGCACAACCAATATATATTAGAACCCCCTTTACTTGCCGAAGCACTTCTTGGATCTGTCAATTATGCTATGGCCGGAGTCCTACTCATAGTGATCTGGTCGAATTGGGAGAAGCCGTAGGTATTATTGCAGGTCAATCAATTGGGGAGCCAGGGACTCAACTAACATTAAGAACTTTTCATACTGGCGGAGTATTCACAGGGGGTACTGCCGACCTTGTACGATCCCCTTCGAATGGAAAAATAAAATTCAATGAGAATTTGGTTCACCCCACACGTACCCGTCATGGGCAGCCTGCTTTTCTATGTTATATAGACTTGCATGTAACTATTCAGAGTCAAGATATTCTATATAGTGTGAATATTCCCTCAAAAAGCTTGATTCTAGTGCAAAATGATCAATATGTAAAATCCGAACAAGTAATTGCGGAGATTCGTGCCGGAACGTCCACTTTACATTTTAAAGAAAGGGTACAAAAGCATATTTATTCTGAATCAGACGGCGAAATGCACTGGAGTACTGATGTTTACCATGCGCCCGAATATCAATATGGTAATCTTCGCCGATTACCAAAAACAAGCCATTTATGGATATTGTCAGTAAGTATGTGCAGATCCAGTATAGCGTCTTTTTCACTCCACAAGGATCAAGATCAAATGAATACTTATGGTAAAAAAGATAGGGAAATTCTTGATTATTCAACGTCGGATCGAATCATGTCCAATGGCCATTGGAATTTTATCTATCCTTCTATTTTTCAAGATAATTCAGATTTGTTGGCGAAAAAGCGAAGAAATAGGTTCGTCATTCCATTACAATATCATCAAGAACAAGAGAAAGAACTAATATCCTGTTTTGGGATTTCGATTGAAATCCCCCTTATGGGTGTTTTACGTAGAAATACTATTTTTGCTTATTTTGACGATCCCCGATACAGAAAAGATAAAAAGGGTTCAGGAATTGTTAAATTTAGATATAGGACCCTAGAAGAAGAATATAGGACTCGAGCGGAAGACTCAGAAGAGGAATATGAGACCCTAGAAGACGAATACAGGACCCGAGAGGACGAATATGAATATGAAACCCTAGAAGAATCTAAATATGGAATCCTAGAAGACGAATACGAATATGAAACCCTAGAAGACGAATATGGGAGCCCAGAAAACGAATATGGGAACCCAGAGAACGAATATAGGACTTTAGAGAAAGACTCAGAAGAGGAATATGGGAGCCCAGAGAGCAAATATAGGACCCAAGAGGACGAATATGGAACTCTAGAGGAAGACTCAGAAGACGAATATGGCAGCCCCGGGGAAAGCGCAGAGGAAAAATATGGTACTTTAGAGGAAGACTCAGAAGAAGATTCAGAGGACGAATACGAGAGCCCAGAGGAAGATTCCATCTTAAAAAAAGAGGGTTTGATTGAGCATCGAGGAACAAAAGAATTTAGTCTAAAATACCAAAAAGAAGTAGATCGGTTTTTTTTCATTCTTCAAGAACTTCATATCTTGCCGAGATCTTCATCCCTAAAGATACTTGACAATAGTATTATTGGAGTGAATACACAACTCACAAAAAATACAAGAAGTCGACTAGGCGGACTGGTCCGAGTGAAGAGAAAAAAAAGCCATACGGAACTCAAAATATTTTCCGGAGATATTCATTTTCCTGAAGAGGCGGATAAGATATTAGGTGGCTGTTTGATACCGCCAGAAAGACAAAAAAAAGATTCTAAGGAATCAAAAAAAAGGAAAAATTGGGTCTATGTTCAACGGAAAAAAATTCTCAAGAGCAAGGAAAAGTATTTTGTTTCCGTTCGCCCTACAGTGGCATATGAAATGGACGAAGGAAGAAATTTAGCAACACTTTTCCCGCAGGATCTCTTGCAAGAAGAAAATAATCTCCAAATTCGACTTGTCAATTTTATTTCTCATGAAAATAGCAAGTTAACTCAAAGAATTTATCACACAAATAGTCAATTTGTTAGAACTTGCTTAGTAGTGAATTGGGAACAAGAAGAAAAAGAAAAGGCTGGTGCTTCCCTTGTTGAGGTAAGAGCAAATGATCTTATTCGCGATTTCCTAAGAATTGAGTTAGTCAAGTCCACTATTTCGTATACACGAAAAAGGTATGGTAGGACAAGTGCAGGACCGATTCCCCATAATAGGTTAGATCGCGCAATATCAATTCTTTTTATTCCAAGGCGAAGATTGAATCACTTAGCCAACATCCAGAAGCTATTGGCACTTTGTTGAATCGAAATAAAGAATACCACTCTTTGATGATTTTGTCGGCATCCAACTGTTCTCGAATTGGTTTATTCAAGAATTCAAAACATCCCTAATGCGATAAAAGAATGGAATCCTAGAATTCCTATTCGAGAAATTTTTGGGCCCTTAGGCGCTATTGTAGCTAGTATATCGCATTTTTCTTCATCTTACTATTTACTAACGCATAATAAAATCCTGTTAAAAAAATATTTGTTCGTTGACAATTTAAAACAAACCTTCCAAGTACTTCAAGAACTTAAATACTCTTTAATAGATGAAAATAAAAGGATTTCTAATTTCGATAGTAACATAATGTTGGATCCATTCCTTTTGAATTGTCACTTTGTCCATCATGATTCTTGGGAAGAGACATTGGCAATAATTCACCTTGGACAATTTATTTGTGAAAATGTATGTCTATTTAAATCGCACATAAAAAAATCCGGTCAAATTTTCATTGTAAATATGAATTCCTTTGTTATAAGAGCAGCTAAACCTTATTTGGCCACTACAGGAGCAACTGTTAATGGTCATTATGGAGAAATCCTTTACAAGGGAGATAGGTTAGTTACGTTTATATATGAAAAATCGAGATCTAGTGACATAACGCAAGGTCTTCCAAAAGTGGAACAAATCTTTGAAGCGCGTTCAATTGATTCATTATCCCCGAATCTCGAAAGGAGAATTGAGGATTGGAATGAGCGTATACCAAGAATTCTTGGGGTCCCTTGGGGATTCTTGATTGGAGCTGAGCTAACCATAGCCCAAAGTCGTATCTCTTTGGTTAATAAAATCCAAAAGGTTTATCGATCCCAAGGGGTACAGATCCATAATAGACATATAGAGATTATTATACGCCAAGTAACATCAAAAGTGCGGGTTTCCGAAGATGGAATGTCTAATGTTTTTTCGCCTGGGGAATTAATCGGACTATTGCGAGCGGAACGAGCAGGACGAGCTTTGGATGAATCGATCTATTATCGGGCAATCTTATTGGGAATAACAAGGGCTTCCCTGAATACCCAAAGTTTCATATCTGAAGCAAGTTTTCAAGAAACTGCTCGAGTTTTAGCAAAAGCTGCCCTACGAGGTCGCATTGATTGGTTGAAAGGCTTGAAAGAAAACGTAGTTCTGGGGGGGATTATACCTGTTGGTACCGGATTCCAAAAATTTGTGCATCGTTCCCCACAAGACAAGAACCTTTATTTCGAAATAAAAAAAAAAAATCTATTCGCGTCGGAAATGAGAGATTTTTTGTTTCTCCATACAGAATTAGTTTCTTCAGATTCTGACGTAACAAACAATTTTTATGAGACATAAGAACCCCCATAAAAATATTTTTTACTTTACTAGACTTTTGAACTTAGAACACTAACAGGTCAAATTTTAGATTTTTAAGATTTTTATTTTAATAAGTAAAACAAGTCAGTTAATTCATTAAGGTGGTTATGTTTATACCATGTATCAATGGCCAACTCTTATCTTAGTACAAGGTTCTCTCGGAACAATTATTATTTATTTCAAGCTATTTCGGATCTTTCTTAATCTTCAAAAAGAACTAAATTCCGTAATGGAATGGTAGGATTAAAAAAAAGGAAGTGTGGAAAAAATGACAAGAAGATATTGGAACATTAATTTGAAAGAGATGATAGAAGCAGGAGTTCATTTTGGTCATGGTATTAAGAAATGGAATCCTAAAATGGCCCCTTACATTTCGGCAAAGCGTAAAGGTACTCATATTATAAATCTCGCTAGAACGGCTCGTTTTTTATCAGAAGCTTGTGATTTAGTTTTTGATGCAGCAAGTCAGGGAAAAAGTTTCTTAATTGTTGGTACCAAAAAAAGAGCAACAGATTTAGTAGCATCAGCTGCAATAAGGGCTCGTTGTCATTATGTTAATAAAAAGTGGTTCAGTGGTATGTTAACGAATTGGTCGATTACGAAAACTAGACTTTCTCAATTTAGAGACTTAAGAGCAGAAGAAAAAATGGGAAAATTCCACCATCTCCCAAAAAGAGATGTGGCAATCTTGAAGAGAAAATTATCTACTTTGCAAAGGTATCTCGGCGGGATCAAATATATGACGAGATTGCCAGACATTGTGATCGTCCTTGATCAGCAAAAAGAGTATATAGCTCTTCGGGAATGTGCCATTTTGGGGATTCCTACTATTTCTTTAGTCGATACAAATTGTGACCCGGATCTCGCGAATATATCGATTCCAGCCAACGATGACACTATGACTTCAATTCGATTGATTCTTAACAAATTAGTATTTTCAATTTGTGAGGGCCGTTCTCTCTATATAAGAAATCGTTGATTAAGAATATATAGTGAATTCTTGGGCAACTGCGTAAATTTATGGAATCACTTACTTTACTATATCTTTTTTTTTGCATAGAATTTTTTTTGCATAGAAAAAAGAAGGGGAATATTGATATATATTAGAGGGTATTGATATATATTATGATCTGATGTGCTTTCTTGGTATCCTAAATATAAGATTAATACTTCAAGTTGCTGAGTTGAGAAAGAGATGGTTGAATCAAAAGAATTCCTTTTTTGAAGTTCAATTTTTATCAGAGGACAATATGAATATTATACCTTGTTCCATTAAAACACTCAAGGGGTTATACGATATATCGGGTGTAGAAGTAGGCCAACACTTCTATTGGCAAATAGGAGGTTTCCAAATTCATGCCCAAGTACTCATCACTTCTTGGGTCGTAATTACTATCTTGCTAGGTTCAGTTGTCATAGCTGTTCGGAATCCACAAACCATCCCGACCGACGGTCAGAATTTTTTTGAATATGTCCTTGAGTTTATTCGAGACTTGAGCAAAACTCAGATTGGAGAAGAATATGGTCCCTGGGTTCCCTTTATTGGAACTATGTTCCTTTTTATTTTTGTTTCGAATTGGTCGGGTGCTCTTTTACCTTGGAAAATTATAGAGTTACCCCATGGGGAATTAGCAGCGCCCACGAATGATATAAATACTACTGTTGCTTTAGCTTTACTCACGTCAGCGGCATATTTTTATGCTGGTCTTAGCAAAAAAGGATTGAGCTATTTCGAGAAATATATTAAACCAACTCCAATCCTTTTACCAATTAACATCCTAGAAGATTTCACAAAACCATTATCGCTTAGCTTTCGACTTTTCGGGAATATATTGGCGGATGAATTAGTCGTTGTTGTTCTTGTTTCTTTAGTCCCCTTAGTAATCCCTATACCGGTCATGTTTCTTGGATTATTTACAAGCGGTATTCAAGCTCTTATTTTTGCAACATTAGCCGCAGCCTATATAGGTGAATCCATGGAGGGTCATCATTGAATTGACTCTTTTTGGAAATAGTATTTTTTTTTTTTGCAGCTTAGCTCAATTCATGCATGGTTCCAGATAATCTGCTTGGTTGCAAAAAAATAGTTAGAAATGCGTATGAATATATAGCCTAGAGTTGTAGGAGAGAGAATAGAATAGACTATATTATGGAATTTTCAAAGTATATATGCATTAAGGAGGGTGGAGTCAGGCTAGATCTATACTATAATATCCTTAATGTCTATAAGTGGAGTCCTCTTTTATGCAGGTTTCCACTTTAAGCAATGATTTTAGAATCCGATTCAATAGAAAATGAGAAAATATGCAAACAAAATAGAAGAAACAAATGTATATATATAGGATATTATATTATATATTCCTAGGTTAGATTCATTATCTAATCCGATATATGGATATGGAATTCCCTTCTATGTAGTTCGGACAATTCACATTATCATTTCAATTTGATTTCAATTTGTACTTTTTAGTTACTTTACTTCTCCCCAATAGAGCTTAGAAGTAAGAATTTATTGGTTGATTGTATCCTTAACCATTTCTTTTTTTTGACACGAGGAACTACTCACCATGAATCCACTAATTGCTGCTGCTTCTGTTATTGCTGCTGGATTGGCCGTAGGGCTTGCTTCTATTGGACCTGGAGTTGGTCAAGGTACTGCTGCAGGACAAGCTGTAGAAGGTATTGCGAGACAGCCAGAAGCAGAAGGTAAAATACGAGGTACTTTATTGCTTAGTCTAGCTTTTATGGAAGCTTTAACAATTTATGGACTAGTTGTGGCACTAGCGCTTTTATTTGCGAACCCTTTTGTTTAATCTTAAAAAAAAAATTCTTTCGATTTCGATTAGATACTTTTTTCTTTTTTTAGTAAATTGGTATTTGCTTCCACAATTCCAATTATATCAATACTTTATTTAATTTACTCCTATTTATTACTCCTGGAATTATCTATTTATCGGGACAGATAATACCCCATTCTAGGAAGGGCTGAGTTGAGTATTATTAATTTAGAAGATATGCTCACCTTCTTATTTCCCGTCCTTAGTTTAGGAAAGTGGAAAGTTTTTTCCTTTTATTTTAGGAATTTTGGGAACAGAACATTTCAACAAAGGAAGTCTTTCACCGGTCAAACAAGACGTAAGACTTAATCTAAAAGAAATTACTAGATTGAATCTATTTGCATTAAAAAAACCGATCAAAAAAGGGCGAGCGAAGTAAGTGATCGAAAAACTTTGTTCTTTGTTCGTCCTATCTATAAGAGGAGAGCATATGAAAAATGTAACCCATTCTTTCGTTTTTTTAGCTCACTGGCCATCCGCTGGCAGTTTCGGGCTTAATACCGATATTTTAGCAACAAATCTAATAAATCTAACTGTAGTGGTTGGTGTTTTGATTTTTTTTGGAAAGGGAGTGTGTGCGAGTTGTCTATTTCAAGAATAGATTGGATCTATCCGGCTGCACTTTATAATATTTTTTAGTATTTTTCGGATAAATAAGAAAAGGGTGCACGATCTCGACGAATTACTTCTGAATAAATTCAGAAATCATATGGAAGAACCATAGCATTTCGCGACTCATTGGTAAATCAACTTTGATTCTCTATAAACCAAGAATGTGAGACCATTAACACGGTTAAAGCTAAACTGCTTGAAGTCCAGGCAAAAAGAGGTACTCTTTCTACAACTATATTAGTATTAGTACCAATTTAAACGGGAAATAGCTAATGTAAAATTTATCTGATATAGAACACTCATATCGATAAAATGGTTTGAACTATTTACTAGAAAAAAAAGGGGGCACCCTGCCCTTTTTTAACCAATGCCGAATCGACGACCTATGTATAAAAAAGAGAAATTTTTTGGATTTGAAGAAAAAAAAAATAAAAAAGAATTCTATTAATTTTCATTTTCCATTTATTTAGTTAGTTTTTCTTAATGAAATTGAAATTATTAACTAGAGGGCAAATAAAAATAAAGAAACAACTTTGCTGACCATGATATATTTTTATCTAGGCGGAAGAGTCCTCTTAATATTTATCTAGTCTTATATAGGTTTCGGTATATTGAAATATAAACATAAAAAAGAAGATAGAGGATAGGCTCATTACTTAAAAAAAAGATATGGAAATAGCTATAGAAAAAAAAAAAGGAGCGTGAGAGCCAAATGAATCGAAAGATTCATGTTTGGTTCGGGAAGAGATCATAAAAGTTGTAAACTTACAAAATAATCTACTTTCATTAAAAGATTTATTAGATAATCGAAAACAGAGGATCTTGAGTACTATTCGAAATTCAGAAGAATTGCGTAGAGGGACCATTGAGCAACTCGAAAAAGCTCGGATTCGATTACAGAAAGTCGAACTAGAAGCGGATGAGTATCGAATGAATGGATACTCTGAGATAGAACGAGAAAAAGCAAATTTGATTAATGCTACTTCTATTAGTTTGGAACAATTGGAAAAGTCTAAAAACGAAACCCTTTATTTTGAAAAACACAAGGGCAATGAATCAGGTCCGACAGCGGGTTTTCCAACAGGCCGTACAAGGAGCTCTAGGAACTCTGAATAGTTGTTTGAATACCGAGTTACATTTCCGTACGATTCGTGCTAATATTGGCATTCTCGGGTCCCTGGAATGGAAGAAATAATTAAATTAATTAGGCCTTGAACTTCTACTTTCGTTTAGAATTTAGGCATTATTTTTCCCCTTGCTTCCGAAAAAAGAGTCAAGAAACACTAATGGCAACCCTTCGAGTCGACGAAATTCATAAAATTCTCCGCGAACGTATTGAACAATATAATAGGAAAGTAGGGATTGAGAATATAGGTCGCGTAGTTCAAGTGGGGGATGGGATTGCTCGTATTATAGGTCTTGGTGAAATAATGTCAGGTGAATTAGTCGAATTTGCAGAAGGTACTAGGGGTATTGCTCTGAATTTGGAATCCAAAAATGTTGGGATTGTATTAATGGGCGATGGGTTGATGATACAAGAGGGAAGTTTTGTAAAAGCAACAGGAAGAATTGCTCAGATACCCGTGAGTGAGGCTTACTTGGGTCGTGTTGTAAATGCTCTGGCTAAACCTATTGATGGGAAAGGCGAAATTATAGCTTCCGAATCTCGCTTAATTGAATCTCCTGCTCCAAGTATAATTTCCAGGCGTTCCGTATACGAACCTCTTCAAACAGGGCTTATTGCTATCGATTCGATGATCCCTATAGGGCGCGGTCAGCGAGAGTTAATTATTGGGGACAGACAGACTGGCAAAACAGCAGTAGCCACAGATACAATTCTCAATCAAAAAGGGCAAGGTGTAATATGTGTTTATGTAGCTATCGGTCAAAGAGCATCCTCCGTAGCTCAAGTAGTAACTACTTTCCATGAGGAGGGGGCCATGGAATACACTATTGTAGTAGCTGAAATGGCGGATTCACCTGCTACATTACAATACCTCGCTCCTTATACGGGAGCAGCCCTGGCTGAGTATTTTATGTACCGCGAACGGCATACTTTAATAATTTATGATGATCTCTCCAAACAGGCACAAGCTTATCGCCAAATGTCCCTTCTATTAAGAAGACCTCCCGGACGTGAGGCTTATCCAGGGGATGTTTTTTATTTGCATTCACGCCTTTTAGAAAGAGCCGCTAAATTAAATTCTCTTTTAGGCGAAGGAAATATGACCGCTTTACCAATAGTTGAGACTCAATCTGGAGACGTTTCCGCCTATATTCCTACTAATGTAATCTCCATTACAGATGGACAAATATTCTTATCTGCGGATCTATTCAATGCCGGAATTCGACCCGCTATTAATGTGGGTATTTCTGTTTCCAGAGTAGGATCCGCGGCTCAAATTAAAGCCATGAAACAAGTAGCTGGCAAATCAAAATTGGAACTAGCGCAATTCGCAGAGTTACAAGCCTTTGCACAATTCGCCTCTGCTCTCGATAAAACAAGTCAGAATCAATTGGCAAGGGGTCGACGATTAAGGGAATTGCTTAAACAATCCCAGGCAAATCCTCTCCCAGTGGAAGAGCAGATAGCTACTATTTATACCGGAACAAGAGGATATCTTGATTCGTTAGAAATTGAACAGGTAAATAAATTTCTGGATGAGTTACGTAAACATCTAAAAGATACTAAACCTCAATTCAAGAAATTATATCTTCTAGCAAGACATTCACCGAGCAAGCGGAAATCCTTTTGAAGGAAGCTATTCAGGAACAGCTGGAACGGTTTTCTCTTCAGTAACAAATAAATTTTGCATGTCTACTCTTGTTAGTAGAATAGGAATCGTTGAGAAAGCTTTTTCATTTGAATCATGCAAAAAAGTTTTCTTTGTTTTTAGTTTAGTATAGTTATTTAAAGAATAGATAGAAATAAGATTGCGTCCAATAGGATTTGAACCTATACCAAAGGTTTAGAAGACCTCTGTCCTATCCATTAGACAATGGACGCTTTTCTTTCATATTTTATTCTTTCTTTTATTTTTTTGCTTCTTTCGAGAAAAAACTGTTAGACCAAAACTCTTTTAGGAAATCAAAAAATCCAGATACAAATGCATGATGTATATATTATATCATGCATATATCATAAAGAAGGAGTATGGAGGCGGTAGTGGGAATCGAACCCGCAACCCCAAGGTTATGAGCCTTATGAGCTACCAAACTGCTCTATACTCTTAAACTAAAGAGGGGTAACTAGTGGATAAAAGAGGGCTTGGATACGCCCCTCTACCAATATCTATACAAATAGAATAGTCCATTTATACAGAATGGTAAAGAGGGCTCCTCTATGATTATCAATTCCAGAAATCCATACAAATACGAAAGGGTATTTTATCCTTACCAACTGGATCTTGTTGCACCCGGTAACAAACATTCATAAACCATTTCTCGAAGTACGTGTCCGATAGCCCAAAATGTCGATAGTTAGCTCTAGGTCTTCCGGTCAAAAAACAACGTCGATGAAGGCGTGTAGGTGCACTATTACGCGGTAGGGATTGCAATTTTTCTCGCATTTTCGTTTTTTCACTCAAACTCAAGGGAGAAACTTTGCTTCTTATCTTTTTTTTTAAAGATTGACGAATCAAATGATATTTCTGTTCTAATTTCTGCGGCTTCTTCTCCCTCTGAATCAAACTTTTTTTTTGCCATAATGTGTCGTTGCTATTATTACCAAGTATACGGTTCTAATCCTAGATGGAAAAATAAATAGAAAAAGAAATCTAAAAAGGCAGATCCTCCCTCTCTATCAAGAGTAATGAACTAGGTGCTGATACAGTACAAAAAAAACAAACTAAATTAACCAAACTTGCCTGATGTTGAAGGCAATCAAGAAAGCTGCATAAGTGAATATATAACCCACGGAAAAGTGAGCTAATCCAACCAATCTTGCTTGCACAATGAAAGAGCCACGGGCTTATCTCTCCAGCGAATTAAATTAGCTAAAGGTGTGCGTTCATGAGCCCATGCTAAAGTCTCAATTAATTCCTGCCAATACCCCCGCCAGGAATTAAGAACATAAATCCAGTAGCCCAAACAAGATGTCCAAATAAGAACATCCACGCCCATACCGATAAACTATTCATCCCAAAAGGATTATATCCATTGATAAGTTGTGAAGAGTTTAACCATAGGTAATCTCTTAACCATCCCATCAAATAAGTGGAGGATTCATTAAATTGTGAAACGTTGCCCTGCCATAATGTGATATGTTTCCAATGCAATAAAAAGTAACCCACCCAATGTATTTAACATCCAGAAAACTGCCAAATAAAATGCTGTCCCAAGCAGAAATATCACAAGTACCTGCCGCGCCCTGGGCCGTCACAAGGAAAACTATACTCCAAAATCCTTTTTATCTGGCATTAATTTGGACCGCGTGCATCTAAAGCGCCTTTACTAAAATCAATGTAGTTGTATGCAAACCTAGAGCAATAGCATGATGAACCAAGAAATCCCCAGGTCCTATGTTAGTAAGAAAGCGAATTACTATTCTCATTAACAGCATTCAACCATCCGGGCAACCATAGGCTTCGACCCGCATTGAAAGCGGGGCCATTCGTTGAAGATAAGAGTATATCGAACCCATATGTCGTCTTGCCATGAGCAGATTGTATCCATTGGCAAATATAGGTTCGATCAAGATTTGCTTTTCTGGAGTACCAAAAGCAAGCATGACGTCGTTATGAACATAAAGGCCCAAGGTATGGAATCTAGAAAGAGGCTAGCCCAACTTAAATGAGATATGATAGCTTCTTTATGGTCTAACATTCTTGCCAATACATTATCCTCATTCTGTTCCGGATTGTAATCCCTAATGAAAAAAATAGCTCCATGAGCAAAAGCACCTGTCATGATGAACCTGCAATATATTGGTGATGAGTATATAAAGCAGCTTGAGTAGTAAAGTCTTGTGCTATGAATGCATAGGAGGTAAAGAGTACATATGTTGAGCTACTAAGGAAGTAATAACCCCTAAAGAAGCTAGAGCAAGACCTAACTGAAAATGAATCGAATTGTTGATTGTGTCATAAAGGCCCTTATGCCACGCCCTAATCGACCCCCGGAGGAGTATGCGCTTCTAAAGATCTTTAATACTGTGCCAATTCCGAAGTTAGTTCGATACATGTGACCGGCAATGAGAAAAATAAATGCAATAGCTAAATGATGGTGAGCCATATCGGTCAGCCACAAACTTTGTGTTTGTGGATGGAATCCCCAAGAAGAGTTAGAATGGCAGTTCCCGCTCCTTGAGCGGTACCAAATAAATGATTACTCGAATCAGGGTTTTGGCATAAAGATTCCATTGACCCGTCAAAAGGGTCCCAACCCCTGGGGATAGGGTAATACATCTAAGAAATTATTCCATCGAACGTACTCCCCCTGGATGCGGGAATAGCAACATGAACTAAATGTCCTGTCCAAGCCAAAGAACTTACCCGAAAAGTCCTGACAAATGATGATTGAGACGAGATTCCGCGTTTTTGAACCACGAAAGGCTTGGTTTCCATTTGGGTTGTAGATGTAACCAACCCGCTATTAAGGACAGCGTAGAAAGAAATAATAGAAAAAGAGCTCCAGTATAAAGATCCTCATTGGTGCGTAATCCTATTGTATACCACCACTGATAAACTCCAGAATAAGCAATATTCACTGGACCAGCAGCACCTCCTCGAGTAAAGGCTTCCACAGCGGGTTGACCAAAATGAGGATCCCAAATCGCATGAGCAATAGGTCTTACGTGTAAAGGATCCTGTATCCATGATTCAAAATTTCCTTGCAAGCTACATGAAACAGATTTCCGGACGTCCATAGAAAGATTATTGCTAATTGCCCAAAGTGAGAAGCAAAAATGTTCTGATAAAGACGTTCTTCAGTAATATCATCATGACTTCGAAATCATGTGCGGTAGCAATACCAAACCAAATACGACGAGTAGTGGGTCCTGAGCTAAGCCTTGGCTAAACCTGGGAAATCTTAATTCCATAATGCCTTTCAAATCCTCCTAGCCACTATCCTACTGCAATAATTCTCGCTAAGAAGAATGCCCATGTCGTGGCAATTCACCCAGAAGGTAATGGGTTACTCCTACAGCGCGTCCTTGTATAATGCTCAAGGCTCTAGGCTGAGTAGCAGAGCAACTTTTAATTTCGTTATGAGCCCAAACGATAGATTCAAATGAGTTCTTGCAATAACCACGGCCGCTGAATAAAAACATTAAACTGAAGGCCCAGACAAAATGAGCACCTAGAAAAAAAGACCATATGCAGATAATGAAGAACCATAAGACTGAATGACTTGCGATGCCTGTGCCCACAAGAAATCTCGAAGCCACCCATTAATCGTAATGGAACTCTGTGCAAAAGTTTCCCCTGTAATATGAGTACCACCCCTTGATCACTTATAGTACCCCAAACATCCGACTGCATTTTCCAACTGAAATGGAAAATGACTACCGAAAATTGCATTGTACATCCAGAATAAACCTAAGAAAACATGATCCCAGGCGGATACTTGACATGTTCCCCCTCGGCCAGGCCATCGCAAGGAAAAGCGAAAACCCTAGATTTGCTTTATCGGGTATCAAACGGGAACTCCGAGCAAATAAAACACCTTTCAAAAGTATTAATACAGTCACATGTATGGTAAATGCATGAATGTGATGGACTAAAAAATCTGCGGTTCCTAATGGAATAGGTAACAAAGCCACTTTGCCACCTACTGCTACTAACTCCGCCGCCTCCCACGTTAAGCTAGTACTTGTTGTTGCACCAGGAGCTGTTACGCCAGCGCAGTAGCATGGATATTTTGTACCCATTGAGCAAAGATAGGTTGTAATTGTATGGCAGTATCCGAAAACATATCTTGTGGACGGCCTAAAGCACTCATGGTATCATTATGAATGTACAAAGCCAAAACTGTGAAAACCTAGAAATATACATACCCAGTTAAGGTGGGATATGATTGCATCGCGGTGGTCTAAGGACGCGATCTAATAGATCGTTGTATCGAGTAGTTGGATCATAGTCTCTTACCATAAAAATTGCTGCATGTGCAGCAGCACCGACTATTAGAAATCGCCCAATCCACATGTGGTGTGTGAACAAGGAAAGTTGTGTACCATAGTCAGTAGCTAGGTATGGATAGGGAGGCATAGAATACATATGATGAGCTACAACAATGGTTGTAGAGCCTAGCATAGCTAGGTTAAGAGATAATTGAGCATGCCATGACGTTGTTAAGATTTCATAAAGACCCTTATGGCCTTGTCCTGTAAATGGGCCCTTGTGAGCCTCCAAAATATCTTTAAGTCATGGCCAATACCCCAATTGGTCCTTATACATATGACTGCGATTAGGAAAAGAATAGCAATAGCTAAATGATGGTGCGCAATATCGGTCAGCCAGAGACCACCGGTTACTGGATCTAGTCCTCCGCGAAAAGTCAGAAATTCTGCGTATTTGGACCAATTTAAAGTGAAAAAAGGGGTTGCTCCTTCGGCAAAACTAGGATAAAGTTGAGCCAAAAGGTCCCGATTCAAGATAAATTCATGAGGAAGTGGTATCTCTTTAGAGATCCACCCCAGCGTCAAGAAATTGTTAATTGGTAAAGATACATGAATTTGGTGCCCCGCCCAAGAAAGAGACCCAAGTCCTAATAATCCCGCTAAGTGGTGATTCAACATGGATTCTACATCTTGGAACCAGGCCAATTTGGGAGCGGCTTGTGATAATGGAACCAACCAGCAAAAGCATTAACGCTGCAAAAATCAATGCACCAATTGCAGTACAATAGAGTTGTAATTCACTAGTTTATTCCAGATGCTCGCCAAAGCTGAAAAAACCAGAGGTTATTTGGATTCCTCGGAAACCCCCGCCTACATCACCATTCAATATTCTTGCCTACTATAGCCAAACTACCTGAGCACTGGGTCCAATGTGAGTAGGATCACATAGCCATGCATTCATAATTGGAAAAACGGGCGCCATGAAAGTACATGCCACTCAACCAAGAAAGATAATGGAAAGTTGCCCGAAATGAGCACTAAAGACTTTCGAGAAATCTCCTCCAAATCACCAGTATGACTATCGAAATCGTGAGCATCAGCATGTAGGTTCCAGATCCAAGTGGTAGTATCAGGGCCCTTAGCTAGTGTTCTTGAGAAATGGCCGGTCTGGCCCATTCCTCAAAAGATGTTTTTACAGGATCCCTATCCACTAACAATTTTTACTTCTGGTTCCGGCGAACGAAATAATCATTAAGTCCTCCTCTTTCCGGACAAGACATACAAAGAGACCCGCCAACTGTCTTTTTAGTGAATCTTTGAAAGATATATATTTTGAAAGATAGATTTTGAAAGATAGATTTTGAAAGATAGATATTGTGATTAGTTCTTTCTCTTTACTATCTACCATCCTTCTATTTTTTTTTTAGTTATTCACTGAGCAATTATATATTGAAGTCAATCCGAGGCAAGTGTTCGGGTCTATTATGACATAAAGATTAGGTGCCTAACGGACATTGTTTATCTTGAAAAACAAATATTTCTCGACGTAAGAAAAAAATCTTTTTTATTTTTAATTTAAGAACTAGTGTATTTTTTTTGAGGGCATAAGCTCCTATCTATATCTACTTTCCTTGAGCATAATATAGGGTTTTTTATTTGATTCTAAATTCAAGATAACTCATTAGAATTATTAATAAGATGGTCCTAATATATTAGCAATATTAGATTGCCCCCTCTTTTTATTCACTTTATTACTTCTATTCTAGACCCTATCCTATGGTTTATTCTTATGAAATATCATATAAAATAGAAGGTATAAGAAATGGATATAATGAAATTCTTGATTCGATCTTACGACCTAATTATTGATTAATGGATCAACACCAAACCACCCATTTTATGAAAAAAGGAGCATGGTCTTATTCAAATTCAAAGCGCTTCGTAATCTTCAACCAGTTCTGTGCTTCAATATAATTTCCCGGAGTAAGCGCTATAGCTTGTTTCCAATATTCAGCAGCTTGATCAAACCAAGCTTCCGCAATTCCGAATCACCCTGTAGAATGGCCTGTTCTCCTCGGTCGGAATAGGAAGTTCCTTCCCTTAGAACCGTACTTGAGAGTTTCCTACCTCATACGGCTCAGAAATTGCTATCTGAATTTCCCCTATCTTACTGAATTCGATTTATCAAAAATCGATCCAATTTGTTCTTGGGTTAAGCAGAAGAAATTAATACCTAAGTTTCAAACCCTAATTTTTATCAATAATCAGTTTGATCTTTTTTCCCTCTTCAGAAGAATGAAGCATAGATAGATATAGAGCCTTCGTTCTAAATTTTCTGAGAGGTAACTATCCGGTTTCATATATGAAAATCTCTATAGAATCCTTGAAAAAGACTTTTTTCCATAAGAAAGAAAAAAAAAACTTACTATCTTTGGGATCTGATACTACACCGCTGCTTAATCCCATAGTGGATCGGCTCTATTACATAAGCGGATTCCTAAAATTTTGCCCCATATCATGGGATAGTAGCAGTTTTTTTTAGTTGTATCGACCCAGTCGCTCACTAATTGATCTTTTACGGTGCTTTCTCTATCAATTTGAGATACTTTATCCATAGAGTCAGTAGTATAGGCCATACTTTCTTCGTTTTTGATTCTCGTGAAGTGTCCTTCCCTTCCTACAGCTGATAGGGAAAAATCGTTGTTTTTACGATCCCTATGTAGAAAGCCCTTTTTTTCTAGTATTTACTAGAAAATTTGATCCTCTCTTTTTTTTTTTTCTTTCTATAGTGGAGATAGTCGCACGTAATGACAGATCACGGCCATATTATTAAAAGCTTGCGGTAAGAAGGGGTTTCGTTCTAGTGCCCGGAAATAATATTCCAAAGCCTTTGTATGCTCTCCATTGCTTGTGTGTATAAGGCCTATGTTATAGAGTATATAACTTCGATCATAGGGATCGATTTCTAGTCGCGTAGCTTCATAATAATTTTGCAAAGCTTCCGCATAATTTCCTTCGGATTGAGCCAACATCCGTTACGGTCGTTCATTCTATTCAAAAAATCTCCGTTCCAAAACCGTACATGAGGTTTTTCATCTCATACGGCTCCTCCCTTCTGTACATAATAGTACTAAGCGAAATAATCTATAGAATCAAAATAGAATTAGTCCCGTCTCATTATGAACCGAAAGGGGCTGGTATTTTTCCAAGAAATCTCTAGCCAACCTTCCCACAAGAGGTTTTTCTTAACACCAATGAATTCTATTAATGCTAGAGGAAAACGATAGCTCCAATAATTTCTTTGTTCTCAACGCCTCCTATTTAGAGGAATTAGCTACTTCAACGATCTTTGATGGTTATAGGGGTATCCAAAGTACAAACCTGATGGTTGTTTGTTATCCCAACCATTCTTCCCAGCCCTGATACCGATCAGGAAAGGGGTAATTTCTAACAAAGTTTTTCTCTTGTTGATTCCTATTTCTAGGTGTAGTGCTTTTCTCCCCTATGCTGCCTACGGATACTAATAGAGTAGGATTGGCCTGTAATCCATACCATACCATATCCTGTAGGTGTAACCTTTCGCTCAATACTCAAATCTACAATTGAAGTATCTGAAGCCGCATCAATCGAGGATACACGACGGAAGGAATTGTTAGTTCGCCTCACCTTCCCGAAGCGTGGGTTTGTTTGCTTTACAAATTTGGTTCTCTCTATGCCAACCCCCCTCTCTTTTTCGTAAGACTGAGGTATAGGTAGGGCTAAAAAAAAGCAAAAAAAAGAGTCAAATCGCACCATCTCTATAATAAGTAAATGCCTTTTTTTCTCCTGAGGTTGTCGGAATTATTCGCAATAAAATATTGGCTACAATTGAGGAGGTCTTATCAATGAAATTTCCATTTCCACGGGATCTAGGCATAATTCCCAACCCATTCTATATAGAATTGTTTTCATTCCTTCACAAAATAACATAAAAACAAACACATTCGATTCTTATAATTATAAATAGATTGATCCATATGCTCTACTCTAAATCCATATGCTTTAAATGGATAAGAGAGATATGGATTTTCCGCTCAGCTCAAATTGTATCCTTTTCCTTCTGCTTGGACACGAAGAGATATGAAATATTTGACTAAGACTGGATTTCATTCCACTTTCCTATTTCTGAACAACAACTTATGTTATCAACTATTTCGTGTTTTCAAAGTTATTAATTGTCTCATACCCTATTTTTGATTTCGATAGTATGGTGTAGCGTATCTTATGCAAACGGAATTCTAAGGTTTCTTTATTTTATTATGCAATAAGAAGAATTCTTCCATTTTCTTTTTCTTTAGTTGCGGGAAAACCCAAATTAAAACTTTTATTTTATAGCGAGCGCAATTTCTAGTAAAAAATCCTGTATCCTTCCACTTAGATCAAAAGGAATTTTTCCAATAGAACTATGGAACCCCCGAGTGGTTGCGGTTGTACCTGTACTGCAGGAATAAGAAAACTCGCTATTCACTCAGTTTATTTTCCATAATAAGTTATGTAGGAGAGATGGCCGAGCGGTTCAAGGCGTAGCATTGGAACTGCTATGTAGACTTTTGTTTACCGAGGGTTCGAATCCCTCTCTTTCCGTTTTTCTTAATTCATCAACGTTAAGGATCACAATGTATCAAATCAAATAACAATTTTTTCCAGCAATAATATAATATCTTATATTATCTTATTTTGATTTAATAGAAATTAGAAATTCTCTATAGCAAATTACTGTGGTATGTAAAATACACATAGAGGAAAAAAGAAAAAAGGATCCTAATCCTAGGGTTAATCAATTTTAGCTAGTTGATGGGAAAATACAAATTAATGGTAATGGTCTTAGGGCGATTTAGTTCGGGGAAAGGGGAAGGGGAAGAAAATTCTATGAACCTTTCCTTTTTTCGTTAAGTTCAAGTCTGACGAGAGTAATATTCTACAACTAACAACTCATTTATTTGAGAGACCGACCCACTTCCTATCTAGGATTTTATTTACTAGTCCTTTATATTCCAACGTGTCAATCGCCAAATGCTTTGGCAATTTCCCCGGGTCCGATGAAGCAATATAATTTTGAACCAGACCTTTTGATCTTTGGTTATCTTTCGTAGTAATAATATCTCGGGGTTTGCAACGAAAACTTGGTATATTGACTATACGACCATTAACTAAAATATGTCTATGGTTGACTAATTGGCGGGCCCCAGGAATGGTTGAAGCCATACCCAATCGAAAAAGGATATTATCCAAACGCATTTCAAGTAATTGTAGTAAAACCTGGCCTGTTGACCTTTTTGCTTTTCCAGCGATATGTACATATCTAAGTAATTGTCGTTCTGTCAGACCATAATGAAAACGCAATTTCTGTTTTTCTTGAAGACGAATACGATATTGCTCCTTTTTCCCAGAATTGAATTTTTTTTTAAGATTACTTCCGGATTTAGGTGTTTTTCTAGTGAGTCCTGGTAAAGCTCCCAGACGGCGTATTTTTTTTAAACGAGGTCCTCGATAACGGGACATGAAGACTCCTTTTTTTATTTTATTGAAATTTCATTTTACACAATTAATTTCATTGTATTTACATTACAGAATACATCGAAATTAAAACTGAATTAAACTACAGGATAAACAGAGTAAAATCAACTAAAGTACCCCAAAAAATGGAATTTCATCAAAATCTTTTTTTTTTGTATATATATTATTTATTTTATTGTTTTGTATCTAGCAAAATTGTAAGGTAAAAAACATAAAAGATCCTGGATTCTCCATTTAATTCGGAAAAAAAGAGATTCTTGTTCGTAGAACATCGATAGAGAAAAAAAAGCCGACTATCGGATTTGAACCGATGACCCTCGCATTACAAATGCGATGCTCTAACCTCTGAGCTAAGTGGGCTTACATAACGGAAATAGTGTAACAAATAGAAATAGGTATAGTATAGGAAATCCGTAAAATCTCAGATATTAGTTATTAATCTTAGCTATTAACTAGTTCTAAATTTGAAGTTATACTTATAAAAATAAAAAAATACTAAAACTTCTTAAAGATAAAGTTAGCTTGATATGCTTAACTATAGGATATTAAAAAATAAAATTATAGAATTTATTGGTATTTTCATTCGATCATTATAGACTTTATTATTTGTTAATAATTTGAGGATTAATATTTCACTAAGGGGAACATAGAGTCAGAGTAAATAAAATTGCTAATTCTGATTAGAAAAAAAGAATAAATATCAAGCGTTATAGTATAATTTTGAATACTATAAAAAAGTAAGACGGGAGGTGGGGGAGATAAAAACTTTTGGATATATTGATTCGGATTGAATTGCAAATACATCAAGGATAGAATCAATTCAATTCTGAATTGCAATAAGCAAGCGAGGTCTCTCAAATAGAGTCGAACTGAACTGCTAGACTACGTTGAGTGATGAACTCAATGATTCAAAAAAAAAACTAAGAGATGGATGAAATTACACAAGGAATCCTGGTCTCAAAGAAGAGGGAAATGGGGATATGGCGAAATCGGTAGACGCTACGGACTTGATTGTATTGAGCCTTGGTATGGAAACCTGCTAAGTGGTAACTTCCAAATTCAGAGAAACCCTGGAATTAAAAAAGGGCAATCCTGAGCCAAATCCGTGTTTTGAGAAAACAAGGGGTTCTCGAACTAGAATACAAAGGAAAAGGATAGGTGCAGAGACTCAATGGAAGCTGTTCTATACGAATCGAGTTAATTACGTTGTGTTGTTAGTGGAATTCCTTCTAGTTCTAAATTAGAGAAAGAGGGGTTTTATACCTTATACATTTAATAAACACGTATAGATACTGACATAGCAAACGATTAATCACAGAACTCATATTATATTCTAATTATAATATAGGTTCTTTATCTTTTTTAAAAATGAAATTAGAAATGATAATGATTATGAAATAAAAAACTCATATCATAATTTTTTTTTTTCATTATTGTGAATCCACTCCAATCGAATATTGAATAATCAAATTCTTCAATTAAAATTCAAAGTTTTCGAGATCTTTAAAAAAGTGGATTAATCGGACGAGGACAAAGAGAGAGTCCCATTCTACATGTCAATACTGACAACAATGAAATTTCTAGTAAAAGGAAAATCCGTCGACTTTATAAGTTGTGAGGGTTCAAGTCCCTCTATCCCCAAATCCTCTTTTATTCCCTAACTATACTATATTATTATTATTTATCCTCTTTTTTTTTTTCTTTTTATCAATGCACTTTTTTTTCTTTTTATCAATGCAATGGGTTTAAGATTCATTAGCTTTCTCATTCTACTCTTTCACAAAGGAATGCGAAGAGAACTCAATGGATCTTATCCTATTCATTGAATAGATTTCTTTTTTATTAGAGTATCGGCAAGAAATCTTGGTTATTCACTCTATTTTTAAGTTTTATTTAAGTAAACCATGCACAATGCATAGGACTACCCCCCCCATTTTCAAATTTAAAATTTGAAATACTTTAATTAATTTTTAGTCCTTTTAATTGACATAGATACAAATACTCTACTAGGATGATGCACAAGAAAAGGTCAGGATAGCTCAGTTGGTAGAGCAGAGGACTGAAAATCCTCGTGTCACCAGTTCAAATCTGGTTCCTGGCAGAGAAAAAAAAAAAAAAGATCCACCGAATAGGTATTGATCCAAATACCTCGAGATGGATTGTGATACATATTCATTAATAATATTTATTCATCTAAGTGGATAAATCTATAATATAAATATAGAGGCACTTCTTTTTCTTTTTAAAGAAGTTTTAAAATATATCTTTTCTTTATGATAAAGAAGGGGGTGAGATTCCCCTTTATTTTTTTGCGTTTCTTAATTTTGTATTCCGCTATTCCGACGAATATTTTTTTAGTCTTGCTTATCTTTATCTTATCTTATTTTCCTAGTTGTGCTAAGTAATGTGCGCGGTACAAAGTTCCTGGTAGAGAACTTCTTTGAGTCATCCTATTTTTCTGTTCATATGAAGGAAATTAATATGCGATTTTCAAAATAGGGGAATCCAAATGAAACCCTTTTTTTGCTCAGTCTATCTGGAATGCTTTTGTATAATTAGGAATTAATTATAAATAGGTATTCCGTTTCATCTAGGAAAAGAACCTAAAAATATTCCTTGACTTGAATAAAATCTGGAGTTGTGTTGTATAAGTGAGCATGAATTTCTTATCATTCAATGAGCATCTTGTATTTCATAAAAATTGGGGGTTATATAATCCTTACGTAAGGGCCAGCCTATCCAACTTTCAGGCATTAGGATACGTTTAAGGCGCGGATGATTATCATAAGAGATTCCCACCATATCATAAGATTCGCGTTCTTGAAAATCGGCACTTCTCCAAATCCAGAAGACAGACGGAATTCTAGGATTATCCTTTTGGGCAAAGACTTTTATGCAGACTTCTTCTGGATTATCTATACCATATTGTATTCTCGTAAGATGATACACGCTAGCTAAAGATCCACCGGGTGCTACATCATAAGCACATTGGGAGCGTAAATAATTGTAACCATATACATATAAAATGACAGCAATGGAATCCCAATCCCCTGCTTTTATTTGTAAAGTCTCTATTCCTCGGTGATCAAAGCCCAAAGATCTATGAACCACCTCATGTTTGACTAGCCAATTAGATAACCAACCCTGCTGCATTGTCTTCATCTCTCCCTCTTTGTATAAATATTTCACATTTCGGATGCAAGTTTGAAAGATTGCCCTGCTTTTTATTTTTCTACACAAAAGAGCCCCTCTCCTAATTCACTAATTTGTAGGAAGGTACTGAACTTTTGGATTTGAAAAAAGTTTCAGAAGATATATCTAATGTAGATGGTGATTGATAGAGCAATTCTTGCTCATAAGTTCCTGTATGAGTACTGCGCCTAACATAAAGCTTGTGACTGGTAGTAAAACATCTATTTTTATTTTGAGATAGAGTTTGATCCTCAACTATTTCTCGCGATATCTTCTTACGAAGTTTTGTTAGGGCATCTATAACTGCCTCCGGTTTAGGTGGGCAGCCCGGCAAGTAGACATCCACAGGAATTAACTTATCAACTCCCCGAACAGTACTATAGGAATCCGTACTGAACATTCCCCCTGTAATAGTACAGGCTCCCATAGCAATGACGTATTTTGGTTCAGGCATTTGCTCGTATAATCTCACTAAAGAGGGAGCCATTTTCATTGTTACCGTACCGGCTGTTAAAATTAGGTCTGCTTGCCTAGGACTTGATCTTGGTACCAATCCATAACGATCAAAGTCGAATCGTGAGCCTATTAATGAAGCAAATTCAATGAAACAACAACTGGTACCGTATAGAAGGGGCCATAAACTGGAGAGTCTTGACCAATTCGAAAGATCATTTGGTGTAGTTGAAATAACAGAATTGGAACTTGTTTGGTCAAGTAAGGGAAACTCAATCAAATTCATAACTGTCTCAATAGAATCTTTTCCTTCTTTTTTTTTGTCTAAATATTCAGTTAAGACCATTCCAAGGCTCCTTTTCGCCATGCATAAACTAAACCAACAACTAAGATAAGCACGAAAATCAAAGCTTCGATAAAAACGGATACACCCAATACGTCGAAACTCATTGCCCAAGGGTATAGAAAGACGGTTTCCACATCAAAAACAACAAAAACGAGCGCAAACATATAATAGCGTATTCGGAATTGTACCCAAGCCCCTCCCATGGGTTCTATACCCGATTCATAACTAGAAAGCTTCTCTGGTCCTTCACTAACCGGGGCTAAAAGTCCTGAAATCGAAAATGCCAAAATAGGAATAAGGCTTGCTATTATTAGAAATGTCCAAAAAATATCATATTCGTGAAGCAGAAACATAATGTACTCCCATTAATGTGGAATAGGCGGAACTTAAATTAGTCAATTCAATTCAGCATTGTCAATTTATCCAGAACTTCTCTCTTTTCCTCGGTGAAACAAGAATCTTTTTTGTTCAATACAAAAGCGCTTAGTTTAAGTTTAGCCTTTGTTTCCTCTGTGCTGCATCTTCTTTAAAGATTCATCCAATGGAATCCCAACTCCCTTTCTTTTGGATTTCCATTCTATTTAGATATGGTGTATGTAGATCTAATTCTTATATAAAGAAAACTTTCTCGTTTCACTTTGTCTCGCTTTCTCTAGAATCTCTAGAAAAAAGAATAGCTCTATCCTTTATTTAATATTTAATAATAAAATAATAAGAGACTATTAAATAAAAATGAGAATACTACTAAATTAGAACCTAATTAAGATAGTAGGACTAATCTATGCAGTATAATTAATGAGAAGTAATACTATAAAATAAAAATAAAGAACTCTATTTCAGAACTATGAGACAGAATATTCTGTTTTCTTATTTACTCTTTACTTTATTTTTTCTATTTAAAGTTGATCAATTTACATAATGTATCTATAAACAAAGTAATAAATATACTTAAAACAAAGTAGGAATTCGCAAAATGGATAAAATCATTGCAGTTATTATAGGGAAGTCTAGAGATATCCTATTTGAAGGAGGACGGGATTCAAATCAGGGAAAGGATCCTTTCTTCTATTGATTTGATAGAAATTCGTTTTTCTTTTCCTGTCTGTATGATTTTGATTTTCGATGAATGAGCCTTTGGTAATGCTTTTATCTCTATTCTATGTCGCAGGCGCCTATCCAGTCTATAAACAAATACTAATGAGAAAATGAAAACTATACTAAACTAAAGAAAACATAGGATAGAGATCCTAAAATCTAAAAAAGGGCATATTAGGGCTATACGGATTCGAACCGTAGACCTTCTCGGTAAAACAGATCAAACGGATTATTATCGAAATGATTTGAACTGTTTCAAAGACCCAACATGCATTTTTTTGCATTGGGCTCTTTCATAAACTGATTTAAAGATCAGTTAGTCCACCATAGTTTTTCTTTACGGAAAGATAATGAGATGGCTCCCTGTGCTCTGATTGATTTTTTGTATTATGATCTATCTAGGAGCAATACCAAAGTGTTTCAAAGGAGGATTACCTTGACTTAGGTCTGCCTCCGGTCTAAATTAAATCAACCTAAGTGAAATGGAGTCTCTATCGTTCCACTGCAAGAGTTAACTATGAGACTTCATACACCTTAAAGTTCATAGAACGAAAAGAAGTTTTTTGGAGGCCCTTATCCTCATTACGCCTAGCATTTAGTGGGCTGGATATTTACCTTATCAACTAGCAAATCCATAAGGGTTCTATTTGATTAGGCACCTGAATTGGCACCTGAATCGGACTGAACCGACTGTTTGTCAGGCTACTGTTCTCCTATTCTCTCGAATCTATGAAGTAAGACATTGATTTTGCAATAAGATCGATTATGTTCATTGCATAATAAGCTCCTTTGAAAAGCATTGGCGCACGTGTAAACGAGTTGCTCTACCGAACTGAGCTATAGCCCTTATCAGAGATATCTTAACATATAGATAATTTCTTGTCAAGATGAATATTTTCTAATGCCAGAGGATACCCCTTTGATCTGTATCTGTTTAGTATTTAGTTTAGTATTTAGT
>NW_028259461.1:4503663-4518663 GCF_056163025.1 Triticum urartu | reverse complement strand
TTAATTCGGTCGTTGTGGTCGGACTCTATTATGGATTTCTGACTACATTCTCCATAGGTCCCTCTTAGATCTTCTTTCTCCAATCTTGGATTAGGGAAGAAGGAGATATTCGCGACTACTGGCGATTTCATTATGGGGCAGCTCATGATCTTCATATCGATCTATTATCCACCTCTGTATCTATTCTTTCTTAGCTAAACAGGTGGAAGATCTATCCAATTTGGTTATATTATATCATGGACTCGAAAAACGGATCTGAATTTGACTGAAATGCACGATCTTCACAGGTATCACTTTTCACGATACCTAAAAGGTGGAATAGCGATTTTCGAACCATTTCCTATAAGAGAATGGTTTCCATTACTTTGAGAAATGGATTCTTATATCAAACTATAGCTATTGCATTAAAGAAGAAAAGAAACTAATAGAAGTCGAAGACGCGGAATGATAGTGAATAGAGAGAAAGATTCTTCTGATTTTCTTGTTTCTATCTACTAGACGCCGTAGAGAATTGAGAATTTTCATGTCTTTCAATTCTCGTACTCGTAATTGGAAAGTTATGGAAGGAGACCCATCATTTTGCAATGAAAACAACATATAAAACTCTGGACAATTTCGAAATCAGGCCAAGCGTCTTAATACATATGCAAAAAAATTCATTATTGGCCCACCATTGATTAGAAGATTTAGCTTGTATGAATCGCTATTGGTTTGATACGAATAATGACAATCGTTTCAGTATGTTAAGGATACAGATGTATCCACAATTCATTTAGAGTTACTTAATAGTCTATTTCTTATACCATATCTCTATCCCGTGAAATTCTCGAGCCAAAAGATGGATGCATATGCTGTGTTTCATTTTGCTAAATGATATCAATTAAATGGTGTATCAATTCCATAAATTGCATATAGCAATAAATAAATCAGCAAAATTCTTTCTAATATTTTAGATAGAAGAAACATTTCTTCTATCTAAAATATTAGAAAGAATGTACCCTTCTATCCAAATCCAATTTGCATCGATAAAATAAATCCAAATTCCAGTAGTAGATGAATAATTGCAAATTTGTGTGTGTACGAGATTAGAATAACTTCAAAATAACTGACATAATTTTGTATTTTTCCTGATCAGAAAAATACATGAAAAAGAAAGGAGGTAGAAAAATTTTTGGATTTATGGTTAAAGAAGAAAAAGAAGAAAACAGGGGTTCTGTTGAATTTCAAGTATTCAGTTTCACCAATAAGATACGGAGACTTGCTTCACATTTGGAATTACACAAAAAAGATTTTTCATCGGAAAGAGGTCTACGAAGACTTTTGGGAAAACGTCGACGTTTGCTGGCTTATTTGGCAAAGAAAAATAGAGTACGTTATAAGAAATTAATCGGTCAGTTGAATATTCGGGAGCAGTAATTTAATCGTTCAAATTTTTTTCTTGTTTTATTATTTTTTTAGTAGTCTTATAGTAGTCTTAGATTTTTCATTTTGATGAGCCTCGCTTTGAGGAATTCATGGAATAATCCATTTTCATGGAATAATGAATTAAGGAAGAAAGGATATGAGTCTACCGCTTACAAGAAAAGATCTCATGATAGTCAATATGGGCCCTCAACACCCATCAATGCATGGTGTTCTTCGACTGATCGTTACTCTCGATGGTGAGGATGTTATTGATTGTGAACCCATATTAGGGTATTTACACAGAGGAATGGAAAAAATCGCGGAAAACCGAACTATTATACAATACTTACCTTATGTAACAAGGATATAGAGAGATTGTAGAAAGGGGATAGGATAGTTATTTTTGCAAGAGACTTGTTGTAAATTCCTTAACTTAAGAAAGAAAAAAGAATAAAAACACAGATACATAACATAAAAAAAAGAATAAATAAGACGAGATTCGACCTCCCCCTACATATTTAATTTCCTCTCCTATACAAAAACTAGCAAGACCCACTCCATTGGTAATTCCATCAATAACACCCTTATCAAAAAACTCCGTGAGTTCGGTTAACCCTCTTATACCGAGGGTAAAGACCCTAGTATAGAAAATATCTATATAACCACGATTATATGACCAACTGTATATATTTTTTTTTACTTGATCTAAAAATTCTTTTTTAGGATTTCCTTTGTAAAAAGAGTTTATTAAATCCAAATTCTGAAAAAAAGAATAAGCGGATCCATAGAAGATATATGCTATGAATAAACCAAAGATAGCTAGACTTACAGAAGAAATTGCATTAGTAATAAATTCATATGAATTTACAAAAGAATTAGAACTTTCCTGGGTAAAGTTTATTGAGGGAGTTAACCACTTTGATAATATGGTTAACTCTGCTATTCCATTACCAATTCCTCCATTATCAAAAGAGATTCCTATGAATCCAATGAACAAAGTGAAAAGTAGTAATATAAGAAGAGGAAATAACATAGTATTTCCCGTTTCATGCGGATAGGCAAAAGTTTTTTTAGCCCCAAAAGACGTAGTAAAGGATCCTATCCTATTTCTTGTATTACCTTGAATTTTTGGTATATTTTGTGAAAAAAAAGAAACTCCACTCTTCGTTGTTGATAAAACGAAATCCCTATTCACTCCTTTGGGTATCCTTTTTCCCCATAAGGATATTGAATACAAGGAACTCTCTTTAGTGCTACTGTAATTTTGAAAATGAACACGCAAATACCCATCAAATGTAAGTAAATATATCCGAAACATATAAAAGGCAGTTAATCCTGCAGTAAAGGAGGCTATTATTCCAAAAAAGGGCGAATACAACCAACTATTACTAAGGATTTCATCTTTGGACCAGAAGCAAGCAAGAGGTGGAATACCACAAAGAGAAAGTGTACCCCATAAAAAAGTAGTTCTTGTGATTGGAATGTATTTTCTTAAACCGCCCATAAGAACCATATTTTGACTTTTATCTGGTGAATATCCAACAAGAGGTTCCATTGAATGAATAACGGATCCGGATCCCAAGAACAATAAAGCTTTTGAATAAGCATGAGTGATCAAATGGAATAAAGCAGCTTGATAAGAACCTATACCTAGAGCTAACATCATATAACCCAATTGAGACATTGTAGAATAGGCTAAGCTTCTTTTAATATCTCTCTGAGCAAGAGCTAAAGTAGCTCCTAAGAATAGTGTTATTGTACCTACTAAAGAAATAAAACTCATTATCAAAGGTAAAGATATGAAAAGAGGAAGAAGTCGAGCTAGAAGAAAAATTCCCGCAGCAACCATAGTTGCTGCGTGTATAAGAGCCGAAATAGGAGTGGGCCCTTCCATAGCATCGGGTAACCATACGTGAAGAGGGAATTGTGCGGATTTCGCAACTGCACCAAGGAATAATAAAAAAGCACACAAAGTAGTAAGTAAAGAGTTAATTCCATTATTAGGAATCCAGTTATTAGCTATTTTGAACAAATCCCTAAACTCTAAACTACCTGTTATCCAAAAAAAACCTAAAATTCCTAATAATAGACCAAAATCCCCTACACGATTAGTTACAAAAGCTTTTTGACAAGCACTCGCTGCGATTGGTCGTGTAAACCAAAAGCCTATCAATAAATAAGAACACATTCCCACGAGTTCCCAAAAAAAATAAATTTGTATCAAATTGGAGCTAGTAACCAATCCCAACATGGAAGTATTGAAAAAACTTATATAAACAAAAAATCTCAAATATCCTTCATCGTGAGACATATAACCATCACTATAAATAAGAACCAGGATTCCTACAGTAGTAATTAGTATTAACATAATAGAAGTAAGTGGGTCAATCAAGTATCCAAATTCTAAAGAAAAATCATTATTGACGGTCCAAGACCATAGATATTGATAGATCGAACTTCCATTTATTTGTTGAATAGACAGTTGAACTGAGAATACCATAGCTATACTTAAGAGTAAAACACTAGGAAAAGCCCATATGCGACGAAGATTTTTTGTTGCTGTCGGAATAAGAATAAGGCCAAATCCCATTGACATAATAACTGGAAGTGGGAGAAGAGGGATTACCCATGCATATTGATATGTATGTTCCATAAGAAAAGAAATTGCAATTTTTACTTCAATTTTTACTTCAATTTTTCTATAAAATTGTTTCCGATTCACCAAACCAATTCTTATCTCTTTCTGAAAGAATAAATAAAAAGAATAAGAAAAAATACTGAAATTCTTAATTTTTCCAAAATTTATCTCATTGAAATAATTAAAAATTAAGAATGGGTTTAGTTGGTTAAATTAAAAAAGTTAATAAAATAACTAGGTAACGAAGTTATTTTATTAACTAAATAAAGATATTTATAAAAATAAAAAAAAAAAAGTGGAATCATTTTACTTTCTATTCATAATTCATTTTTATATTTCTTTAAAACAAAGATGAAACAGCTCTCTTGTTCCATAATTAACTGATTGAGTGAATTCCAATGAAAACCTATGTTTATAAGAAATTATCGAATAGTCCTTACTTCATATAGAACTAAAATTCTAATGACTATAAATTACCTAAGTTTTAGAATGTCTTGTTTAAGAGACTCAGTATTTTTTGTTTTGATTGGAATTCCTTTCCTTTATGGAATACCATTCTGAACTTAATTAACTATTTTCATTTTCCCTTCTTTTTATCCCCCCGTCTTATCTTATATGGGGGATAGGCTTCCATACCATATATCTATATATGGAGTATACTTGATATATAAATAGATATAAATAGATTTAAATGAGAAACCCTTCTATATATTCTATATTATTAAAAAAAAAGTATAAAATATATAAAGAAAAAATGTTAAAAAATTCTTGTTGTCTTATCCGCATTAGACAAAATGAAGTAAAAAATAATTCAAAATTTAAGTATCTTTCAGTATCTAAGTATAAATACTAATAAAAAGAAGAAAGAAGGATTGATTTGCAGCAATAGATGTCTTTCACATACAACTAGAAAAAAGTAATTTCCTTTTTGAATGGCAGTTCCAAAAAAACGTACTTCAATGTCAAAAAAGCGTATTCGTAAAAATATTTGGAAGAAAAAGACTTATTTTTCCATAGTACAATCTTATTCTTTAGTAAAATCAAGATCATTTTCGAGCGGTAATGAGCATCCAAAACCAAAGGGTTTTTCTGGGCAACAAACAAATAATAAGATTTTGGAATAATATGAATTGACTTATCAAAAAAGAATTCCAATTATTTAATAATTTGGATTCTTCTTTGAATGTACTTTTATGTGTCGAATTACTCGGTACAATATTCTTAGAACAAAAAACCCCTCTTATCTTATATATACAAGAAAAAAAAAGTTTTGTTTGGTATACTGTGTGCTAAGTATTCTTTTCCTATCAATGAACTTTTCATAATTTTCCTAATAGAATCCTCATATTCTATTAGGAAAATTATGAAAAGTGGAGTATTCTTACAATAGGACTTACAACTTCCACCTATCTTCTCCAAAATCATAAGGTTAGTAAATCTTATTAATAAGAGCATAAAGACTTTCATTCTAGAAATTTTTAAAAAATCCAAAAAGCCTTTTCTATTTATCCATTTTATTTTAATTTCATCATTAAATAGAAACCCTTTTGGATTTTTTTCATTGTATTGAAAGAATTTTCAAAATGTAAAGGGGAAATTAATTAGAAAAAATTAGTTCTATAATTGCAAGTTAGAAAAAAGAAGTTCCAACTCTTTCAAGCAGTGTTTGTGTTTCTATTGGGCAAAGCAAGAGTTTATTGTAAAAAAAAAAAATGGAAACGATACTACCAAACGAAGTCTATTTTAATGAAAACTCTAATGTTCCTAAATTTTATGGACTTTCCCAATATCGACGATTCCCAAGATAATAGCTATTATTCTTTTAAGTTACCTATTATTTGAAGTTAGCCGCCATGGTGAAATTGGTAGACACGCTGCTCTTAGGAAGCAGTGCTCAAGCATCTCGGTTCGAATCCGAGTGGCGGCATTCTTGAAAAAGAATACAATAGATTAGAAATCAATTCGAAATTTACAATTTTGTAATGGGACCTTCCCCTTATGCTATTTGCAACTTTAGAACATATACTAACTCATATCTCTTTCTCAACGATTTCAATTGTGATTACGATTCATTTTATAACCTTATTAGTTCGTGAACTTGGAGGATTACGCGATTCGTCAGAAAAAGGAATGATAGTTACTTTTTTCTCTATAACAGGATTCTTAGTTTCTCGTTGGGCTTCCTCGGGACATTTTCCATTAAGTAATTTATATGAGTCATTGATCTTCCTTTCATGGGCCCTGTATATTCTTCATACCATTCCTAAAATACAGAACTCTAAAAATGATTTAAGCACAATAACTACGCCAAGTACTATTTTAACGCAAGGCTTTGCCACATCGGGTCTTTTAACTGAAATGCATCAATCCACGATACTAGTACCTGCTCTACAATCTCAGTGGTTAATGATGCATGTCAGTATGATGTTATTAAGCTATGCAACTCTTTTGTGCGGATCCTTATTATCTGCCGCTATTCTAATCATTAGATTTCGAAATAATTTCCATTTCTTTTCTAAAAAGAAAAAAAATGTTTTAAATAAAACATTTTTCTTTAGTGATATTAAATATTTTTATGCAAAAAGAAGTGCTTTAAAAAGAACCTCTGTCCCTTCATTTCCAAATTATTACAAATATCAATTAACGGAGCGTTTGGATTCTTGGAGTTATCGTGTCATTAGCCTAGGATTTACCCTTTTAACCGTAGGTATTCTTTGTGGAGCAGTATGGGCTAATGAGGCCTGGGGATCCTATTGGAATTGGGATCCTAAGGAAACTTGGGCATTTATTACTTGGACCATATTCGCAATTTATTTACATAGTAGAACAAATCCAAATTGGAAGGGTACGAATTCTGCACTTATAGCTTTGATAGGATTTCTTATAATTTGGATTTGTTATTTTGGTATAAATCTATTAGGAATAGGCTTACATAGTTATGGTTCGTTTACATTAACACCTAAATGATTACATAAAATAAAACCTTCATGAAATGAAGGTTTTTACTTTTATGTTTTATTTGAGAACCCCTTGAACGCCTTATCAAAGGGTTCTCAAAAATTCGAGATAGATCTAATTATACTTTTTTACTTATTTCTGCATTATATACTTTTTTACTTATTTCTGCATTAATAGAGCAGACGAGTAAAAAAAAGCAAACCTATTTAGGATAATAATTGGATAAGAGAGCCTCTACCCTGTCAACGGATAGGGAGAGAACAAAATCTGGATAAATACCAATTCCTATTACTGGTAAAAAGATACAGATTAAAATAAAGAGTTCTCGTGGTCCAGAATCCACAAAATTTGCGTTTGGAACATTAAATAGCTTGTATCCATAGAACATCTGGCGTAACATAGATAATAAATAAATAGGAGTTAATATCATTCCAATTGCCATTACAAAAGTAATTAGTGTTTTTGGCATTAACAGAAATTTTGGACTAGTAATTAGTCCAAAAAATACTACTAATTCTGCGACAAAACCACTCATTCCTGGTAAGGCAAGAGAAGCCATTGAAAAGCTACTAAACATGGTAAAAATTTTAGGCATTGGGATAGATATTCCCCCCAGTTCTTCGAGATAAACAAGACGCATTCTATCAGAAGCGGTTCCTGCCAAGAAAAAAAGTGTAGCACCAATAAATCCATGGGATAATATTTGTAAAATAGCTCCATTGAGTCCAATGTTGGTTATGGAACCAATTCCTATAATTATGAAACCCATGTGAGATACAGAGGAATAAGCTATTCTTTTTTTGAAATTTCGTTGACCAAGAGAAGTTGAAGCTGCATAGATTATTTGGATCGCTCCTATTATTACTAACCAGGGCGAAAATAGATAATGAGCATGAGGTAACAATTCCATGTTGATCCGAATCAATCCATATGCTCCCATCTTTAATAATATTCCCGCTAAAAGCATACATGTACTATAATGTGCTTCCCCATGGGTATCTGGTAACCACGTATGTAGGGGTATAATCGGCAATTTGACAGCATAAGCAATAAGGAAGCCAAAATATAAAAGTATTTCCAAGGTTGCAGGGTATGATTGATTAATTAATCTTTCCAAATCTAATCCTGGTTCGTTGGAACCATATAAGCCCATACCCAGAACTCCGATTAAGAAAAAAATGGAACCGCCTGCAGTATACAAAATAAACTTTGTAGCTGAATATAGACGCCTCTTCCCCCCCCACATGGATAAAAGTAAGTAAACAGGAATTAATTCTAACTCCCACATGATAAAAAAAAGTAAAAGGTCTCGCGAAGAAAATAATCCTATTTGACCACTATACATTGCGAGCATCAGGAAATAGAATAATCGCGAATTCCGTGTAATTGGCCAAGCTGCTAAAGTAGCTAAAGTAGTGATAAATCCTGTCAATAAAATAGATCCTAATGAAAGTCCATCGATTCCCAATCTCCAGTGGAAATCGAAGACATCTATCCATTTATAATCCTCCTTTAATTGGATTAAGGGATCCTCCAGTTGGAAATGATAACAGAACGCATAAGTCATTAGAAGGAATTCTAATAAACAAATAGATATAGTATACCACCTAACGACTTTGTTTCCCTTATGAGGTAAAAAGAAAATTAATGAACCTGCAAATATCGGCAAAACAACAAGTATTGTTAACCAAGGAAAATAACTCATGATAAAGTGATAAAGACAAGATACGTTTTGACCAGAAAAGCCCGTGCTCGATTATTTCGAGCACAGGCTTCTTCGGTAAAGAGGAATCAGACGATTCGAGTGAAGTTTTTTGTAACGTATCAATAAGATAGAGCCATGCTACGTGTTGTTTCAGGCCCTAAATAAACGCGGACACTTAAAAAATCTGTCGGGCAGGCAGATTCACATCTCTTACAACCCACACAATCTTCGGTTCTCGGCGCGGAAGCAATTTGCTTGGCTTTACATCCATCCCAGGGTATCATTTCTAATACATCTGTTGGACAAGCTCGTACACATTGAGTGCATCCTATACATGTATCGTAAATTTTTACGGAATGTGACATTGGATCTATAAATTTTTCTTTTCAACATAAAATTTTTCGATCTGGTAAAAATGAAATTAGTACTATAATGAGTCATATGTATTGTAGACACCAGACGAAGCAATGGTTTATCCAAACTTCAAAAAAAAAAATCTATTTTTTAATCTGTTTGTGAGAAAGCGTGAAGAGAGCCAAGAGACTTTAATTTTGGATTTCAACAATAAATAAGAAATAAGAAAGAATTTTACGAATTGTACAGACGAATTCGAATTAGCCAATAAATTGGCTATCGTCTTTTCAATATAAATTATTGCAATATTCAAATTGCAATATCAATGAATTACAAATACAAAAATTCATTTAAGTGAAAAAGAATACTATGCAATAATCTACTAAAAAAAATGGATATTCTCAAATAATACTAAGAAAATAGTATTGATTTCTATTTATTTTAATATGTGCGCCTTTGTTTAGAGGATTCTATGTCTAATTATTCAAAAGTCTAATTATTCAATAAATTAGATTGATTGATACGAGTGGATTTCCTATTACGATGGATGGAAGAAAGAATGGATAGTCCAATAGCGGCTTCAGCAGCTGCAAGGGCTATAACAAAAATTGCGAAAATATCTCCTTTTAATTGGCGACTATCAAATAGATCAGAAAATGTTACGAGATTTAGATTAATTGAATTCAGTATAAGTTCAAGACATATTAGAGCTCTAACCATGTTTCGGCTTGTGATCAATCCATAGATACCAATCGAAAATAAATAGACACTCAAAAAAAGTACATGCTCAAACATCATTAACTAACTCCTTATCAATCTCGATTCATTTCAATATGAGGGCAAGAATTGAACCGATTCAATTAATTACAATAGAACAATTACACAACAAAAGAAAAAAAAAAAAAAAAAAAAGGAGGTATTTGTTGGCAGTAGATGGATTTTACTAAATCAAAATTGTGATTCTTTAGTTATTTATTTTAGATTTGCAATTCTTATAATTTGTACTTTTTCTAAGTTTTCTTATTGCCGAGCCATAGTAATTGCACCTATTAAAGAAACTAGAAGAATTATGGAAATGAGTTCAAACGGAAGATAAAAATCGGTTGCTAAATGAATTCCAATTTGTTGAACATTATTTATGAGACCCTGTTCTACTATTTGGTTTGATCTTGTAGTCCAAAGAATTCCATACCACGACGTATCTGGGATAGTAGTCATTAGTGAAAAAACAATAGTTATACAAACGAGTGAAGTGAACCCATCTCCAATAGTCCAATAATTCTTATCTTTAGACCATTCTGAGCCATTTACGAACATTACAGCGAATATGATCAAGACATTTATGGCTCCCACATAAATAAGAAGTTGTGCGACAGCTACAAAGTAGGAATTTAATAAAAAATAGAATAAGGATATACAAACAAGAACTAATCCCAGCGAAAAGGCAGAATAAATGGGGTTGGTAAGTAATACTACTCCTAGACCCCCTAGTAGAAGAACAAATCCCCCAAATAGCATAAGAATCTCATGTATTGGTCCAGGTAAATCCATTATGGATAAAAAGAAATTAATAGTATAAAATTTTTCATGAACTGACTAAAACTAAAGGATTCAAGGAAGGAAAAAAGGATTAGGGTATTTTTTTGTGTATAAACTTATAGTTATAAATTATATTATATCACGAAAATCTAGTCTGATTTAAAATAAGAAATAATTTCCAATAAGCAGTAGTTTTTCGTTTTTCTTTATAGTTTAATTTTAAAGTTTAATAAAGAATTATTAGATTTTTATAACAGAAAGACAAAATCAAAGTTTAGTAATCAGTAATCGTTCTTGAATTCGAAGATTTTTCTTTGTTTATTTTACTTTCAGACGAATTCCTAATTGTTTGAATTGTGTAATCTCCCATTATGGAGATTGGTAACCGACTTAAAGCAATTTGATTGTAATTCAATTCATGACGATCATAGGTAGAAAGTTCATATTCTTCAGTCATTGATAAACAGCTTGTTGGACAGTACTCAACACAATTGCCACAAAATATACAAACTCCGAAATCAATACTATAATTAAGCAATTGTTTTCTTTTAATATCCTTTTCAAATCTCCAATCCACAACGGGTAAATCTATCGGACATACGCGAACACATACTTCACAAGCAATACATTTATCAAATTCAAAGTGGATTCGCCCTCGGAAACGCTCTGGTGTAATTGATTTTTCATAAGGGTAGTGAATCGTTATAGGTAAACGATTTGTGTGGGATAAGGTAGTTATGAAACTTTGACCTATGTACCTTGTAGCACGTATTGTTTGTTGACCATAACTCATGAACCCAGTTACCATAGGGAACATATTCATTCTAAATATCTATGAAAAAGATATGTTTCTTTCTCTTGTTTGAGAGAGCTTTTGTGTTGAAAATATTCTTACTATTATTGTATTATCTTATTTATAGTGAAACAAGTTGAGAAGAGGTTGTTAATAAGAGATTGCCCAGGGAAATAGGTAAAAGAAATTTCCATCCAAGATTTAATAACTGATCCATTCTCATCCTCGGTAAAGTCCATCTTATTGTGATAGAAATGAAGAGAAATAAATAAGCTTTAGTTAATGTAATAAATATACCCATTGTCATTTCCAAAATTCCAACTGCTTTATTCATTTGGAAAAAATCAAAAAAGGATATATAGGGAATAGATAAATTCCACCCGCCCAAGTAGAGAACTGTTACAAATAAAGAAGAAACTAATAAATTTAGGTAAGAAACAAGATAAAATAAACCATATTTGATACCGGAATATTCAGTTTGGTAACCTGCTACTAATTCTTCCTCCGCTTCTGGTAAATCAAAGGGTAATCTTTCACATTCTGCCAAAGAAGAAATTAAAAAAACCAGAAAACCTATAGGCTGACGCCAAATATTCCATCCAAAAAAACCGTATTTTGACTGTGCTTCAACTATATCAACTGTACTTGAACTGTTAGATAATCATAGTCGGTGATAACATCACAGTTCCCACCGCTATTTCAAAACCGTACATGAAACCTTAGCTTCATACGGCTTCTCTATGATCAGAAAAAGGAAAGGACTGTTTTGTTCCTAGCCCCGGGGGCGTAGATAGAATTAGATAAAATAAAATAGATTTGAAAGTCCTAAATTAGACCAAAGGAATTCCGTCTGCTAGAATAAGAAAAAGCGCTTCCGAATTGATCTCATCCTTTATAATATAATGAAAATTTTTCTTTGTTCAGTAATAACTTAATCTTGGAATAAAACACTTGTTACTTGTTATAGGAATTCAATTAATAAATGGAAAGAGTTGGGTATTAGTTCATGAGCAATTCTGCATGAATATGGATAGAGGAAGGAAATAATGAAAATTTTTTCTAGTGCACTCCATATCTTTTTTACTATTCTTCTTTCCCCAGGGAGGGGGTATTTAAAAAGAAAAAATGGATAAAGGGTTAATTCGTTCTTGATAGCCATTTCCTTAACAAGTGAATGGGAACATACTCTGGATCGGAATCCGAAGAAAGTACTACTTGATAATTTCTACAAATTGCAAGTCCTTATTATGATTCCTTTTATGGGCAAAAATCTCTAATGTTTTAGATTTTCCATTACTAATCCTTTATGTACTTTAGTGTTCCTAACCCTTCACTAACTTTTGGTGGATTCTTCTTATGGATTATTAAGTTATAGTAATAACTAGGAGTATTCTAGTAATGGAATTCCATATCGTGAATCCTTTATTCTTGGCCGCTTCAAGATATGATGACTAATTAAAAAATATCAACCTTGGGATAAAGAGTTTACACTGCTTATGTTTACTTCCACTTTTTTCTTGTACGTAGGAAATGAGATTTTTTCTTTTTACTACAAATTTATAAGCTGTTTTGTTTCACTCATATAGCTATCTAGTTTAACTTACCAACCCAAATACTAAATAAGAAAAGGAATATAAATAGTTAATGGATTTTATAGGAAAAAGATCTATTTTAACGAATCACACGTAGAGATATTGCTAGCACACAAAAAGTTAATGGTATTTCATAACTAATGGATTGAGCAGCAGCTCGTAGACCGCCTGAAAAAGAATATTTATTATTTGAGCTATATCCTGCCATAAGAAGACCAATAGGAGCTATACTTGAAATGGCAATCCATAAAAAAACACCAATACTAAGATCGGCTAAAACAAAATGATATCCCAAAGGGATAACTAAAAAACTTAATAAAACTGATATGACTGCTATAGAGGGTCCAATGCTAAATAAAGAAATATCTCCTCGGGATGGCAGAATATCTTCTTTAAAAAGTAGCTTAGTCCCATCTGCTATAGCTTGAAGCAGGCCCAGGGGGCCAGCATATTCAGGACCAATACGTTGTTGTATCGACGCAGATATTTCTCTTTCTAACCACACAATTACGAGTACCTCTATTGTTATTCCCAAAAGGAGGGTCAAAATGGGTAGAATCGATATCAGTCCATAGACTTCTTTTAATAATTCCAATTTCGAAAAAGAATTGATAGTTTCTACCTCTACCCTATCTATTATCATTTCAACGATCAACTTCCCCCATAATGATATCTATACTACCTAATATCGTCATGATATCAGCCAATTTCATTTTTTTAACTAGCTGAGGAAGAATTTGCAAATTAATAAACCCGGGTGGACGGATTTTCCATCTCCAGGGGAAAAGGCTATCATCTCCTACTAGATAAATCCCTAATTCACCTTTTGGGGCTTCTACTCTTACATAAAGCTCTTGTCTTGACAATTCAAAATTGGGCGAAGGTTTTTTACCAAGAAATTTATACTCAAAATCATTCCATTCAGAATTATTTTCTTTCTTAAAGCGTCGGACTTCTAAATTTTCATAAGGTCCTCCAGGAATTTTTTCTACAGCTTGTTGAATTATTTTGATGGATTCCCTCATTTCACCAATTCGTACTAAATAGCGAGCTAACGAATCCCCTTCTTTTTGCCATTGGACTTTCAATCAAATTGGTTGTAAGACTCATAAGGATCTACTTTACGAAGATCCATTGTATTCCAGAAGCTCGTAACATCGGTCCCGATAAGCCCCAATTACTGCTTCTTCTCCGCTAATAAAACCTACTCCTTCAACTCGCTCTAAAAAAATTGGATTCTGTGTAATAAGTTGTTGATATTCAACAACTCCGCGTAAAAAATAATCACAGAAATCTAAACATTTATCGATCCATCCATAAGGTAGATCGGCGGCTACTCCTCCGATGCGAAAGTAATTGTGCATCATTCGCATACCTGTAGCAGCTTCAAATAGATCATATATTAATTCTCTCTCTCTAAAAATATAGAAAAAAGGAGTCTGTGCGCCGAGATCCGCCATAAAAGGTCCAAGCCATAGCAAGTGAGAAGCTATCCGGCTTAATTCTAACATAATTACCCTAATATAGCTGGCTCTTTGTGGTATTTGAATATTCTCCAAGAATTCTGGTGCATTTACTGTTATTGCTTCTGTAAACATAGTAGCTAAATAATCCACCTTGTTACATAAGGTAAGTATTGTATAATAGTTCGGTTTTCCGCGATTTTTTCCATTCCTCTGTGTAAATACCCTAATATGGGTTCACAATCAATAACATCCTCACCATCGAGAGTAACGATCAGTCGAAGAACACCATGCATTGATGGGTGTTGAGGGCCCATATTGACTATCATGAGATCTTTTCTTGTAAGCGGTAGACTCATATCCTTTCTTCCTTAATTCATTATTCCATGAAAATGGATTATTCCATGAATTCCTCAAAGCGAGGCTCATCAAAATGAAAAATCTAAGACTACTATAAGACTACTAAAAAATAATAAAACAAGAAAAAAATTTGAACGATTAAATTACTGCTCCCGAATATTCAACTGACCGATTAATTTCTTATAACGTACTCT
>NW_028259461.1:4465161-4503163 GCF_056163025.1 Triticum urartu | reverse complement strand
TATTGTATGAGAATACATGCAAGAGGAACACCCTTATCATTTGAGCGAAGTGTAGGCGGAAAAATTGAATATGGAGTGAGGATAAAGAGACCCATCTATCTACAAATTCTATTTGTTCAATAGACCTTTGTCAATGGAAATACAATGGTAAGAAAACAAATTAGATAGAAAAAGTAAATAAAATAGGGGCTTATGTTGGATTGGCACGATATAATATAAATCCAAATAGGATTAAAAAAGAGGTAAATTGTGTCTAAATAATTAGACAACTAGGAATACTAATAATCTTCTCCTATCCTATTTTTTGATTCATTTAGTTCTTCAATTAACTCAAAGTTCTTTCTTTTTCTTTAAAGAATTCTGCCTTCCTTAAAATATCATAAACAGTTCTTGTTGGTTGAGCACCCTTTTCAAGGAAATAGAGAATAGCTGGAACATTTAAACAAGTTTGATTCTTTATCGGATCATAAAAACCTACTTTTTGAAGATCTCTTCCTTCTCTTCGAGATCGAACATCAATTGCAACGATTCGATAGACAGCTTATTGGGATAGATGTAGATAAACAACGCCCCCCCCTAGAAACGTATATGAGGTTTTCTCCTCATACGGCTCGAGAAAATGATTCGAATTTCTGTCGATAATAATAGAAATTAGACTATGACGTGCATTAATTTCCTTACAGAAAAAACAAATTTCATTTATACTCATGACTCAAGTGGGCTAATTTTGCCTGACAAACTTCGAAGGCAAAATCCTTCCAAAATTTTTGAGTCGTCTTTAAACTCTTTTCTTTGTCTCATTTCGAACGAATTGACTTTTATTCCTTATTCTAATCCAACTCTGTTGTTGAGACAATTGAAAATTGTGTTTACTTGTTCTGGAATCCTTTATCTTTGATTTGTGAAATCCTTGGGTTTAGACATTACTTCGGGAATTCCTATTTTTTTCTTTCAAAAGAGTAGCAACATACCCTTTTTTCTTATTTCCTTCGATAAAGCATTTATCTCTTCTATAGAAATCTAATAAGAGGGATTGATTCTGATATACTTTTATTGGACTTTCTTCTTATTTTAACCTTTCGATTTATTTCTATATTAAGGATAGACTGACAAAGTTGGCCTAATTTATTAGTTTTCACTAACCCTAGATTCTTTCCCTTGATAAAAAAAATTCTGTCCTCTCGAGCTCCATCGTGTACTATGTTACTTAAACCCAGCGCAAATTTGGTTCGGAACGAATAGAACAGGCTATGTCGAGCCAAGAGCATTTTCATTACTATGGAAAATGATGGATAGCAAAATCCACAATCGATCATGTCCTTCAAGTCGCACGTTGCTTTCTACCACATCGTTTTAAACGAAGTTTTACCATAACAAACATTCCTCTTTTCATTGCAAAGTGGTATAGAGAATTGATCCAATATGGATGGAATCATGAATAGTCATTGGTTTAGTTTTTTTATACTAATTAAAACTTGCTATCTATGGAGCAATATGGATAAAAGAAAGTAAGTATTTATCCGGGAAGCCTCCGCCAAGATCCAATTTATTTAAACCCATATTAAAATTCTATCATATGAATGAAACATAGTTTGAAAAAGACGACTAAACAAGTTTGCTTAAAACTTATTTATTCTTAAATTTCCACCCTCAACGGATGGCTCGAGATGATCAATCTTGAAGTGAGAAAAGAAGGATTGACTCTTCCTCAATAAATAAACTATCAACCTCCAAAAAAGTTTAATTAATTTAATTACTAGAATTAGAATTCTAGTAGTAATATATTTTTTCAGTACCAAAAACAATTAACTATAATAACTAAATAAACTATTCCAATGAAAAGATTGAAAGTTTTTGGTAGTTATAGAATTCTCGTACTTCTTCAACTCGAATACCAAAAGGAAGAAAAAAATATGACTAAGTGATTTTATAGTAGAGGCATATCCTGAATGTGCTTGATAGATCCCATTTTTTCATGAAAATAAAGATAGTCAATTTGACTGGACTTAAGACTTTATTATGTTTTCTGAGAAAGAATAAGATATCATTATTCTCTTTAATAAACTTTTGTCTCGTACGGAATACTATATGATTTCACCGTTTGTTTCATCAGAAACAATCTGGGACGGAAGGATTCGAACCTCCGAGTAACGGGACCAAAACCCGCTGCCTTACCACTTGGCCACGCCCCATTTCGGGTTTTATGCGACACTAATAAACACTAGTATGTTTATTTGTTATTCGTCAATACCATTTCAATTACATAAAAAAGGAGGGATATTCTCTTGCTAGTATTCTACACATGCGGATAATATAGAATCAAAAAAATGCATTGATCATTACATGGAATTCTATTAAGATATTATATGAAAGTCGAATTTATTCCACTCTCATTTGAGAGTGCGAATACAAGGAGGTATTTTGTGTTTGGGAAAGTCCGAAGAAAAAAGATTTTGAATCTGCCTTTTCCTTCTTTCCCTTAAAAAAATAACTCAAGAAAAATCCAATTATTTACTCTACAAGAATGAAATGCTTGTTATGCCTAATATACTTAGTTTAACCTGTATCTGTTTTAATTCTGTTCTTTATCCTACTAGTTTTTTCTTTGCCAAATTACCCGAAGCTTATGCTATTTTCAATCCAATCGTGGATATTATGCCTGTTATACCTCTATTCTTTTTTCTATTAGCCTTTGTTTGGCAAGCTGCTGTAAGTTTTCGATGAAATCTTTAGTACTCTGTATGCCAAATTGAATGATGTGTTCATTCCAAAAAAATTTTAAAATGGGTAAAAGCCGAGAAGTTTTATATTTTTATATTATGAACCTTCGATTCTAAAATTTAAATTCTTCTACATTGAATGGGTAGCTACAGCAATAAATTTGGATCAGCCTTTCTACTCCCCTGCACCTAGGTTGAGCAGGTACCTAAAGGTACCTACACAATACCTAACCACCTAACCCTATTTTTGCTATTGATAAGAGTGCTTATTATAAAAGAATTCTTGCAATTTTTTTCAAGAATTCTTTTTTGCATTTTTAGGTATAAAAAAAAACCATCCTAGTGGATCCGTGTGGTAAGGAAAAACTGGTAATCTATTCCTTAAAAAAAAATCTTGGAGATTATGTAATGCTTACTCTCAAACTTTTTGTTTATACAGTAGTGATATTCTTTGTTTCACTCTTTATCTTTGGATTCTTATCTAATGACCCAGGACGGAATCCTGGACGCGAGGAGTAAAAATTCAGTTTTTTTTTTTCTTATTGGATTTGTTTCGTACATTTATCTATGAGAAAATCCGGGGGTCAGAATTCTTTCCAATTCGAAAGTCCCAAATGATCCAAGGGAGCGGAAAGAGAGGGATTCGAACCCTCGGTACAAAAAAATTGTACAACGGATTAGCAATCCGCCGCTTTAGTCCACTCAGCCATCTCTCCACGTTCCAAAGCGAAAGGTTTCCGTGATATGATATAGGCAAGAAATAAGAAATAACGGTTGCAAAAAACCCCTTTTTTTTCTTTCAAAAGTCTATAAAAATTATATTGCCAATTCCATTTTAATTATATTCTTTTTTCTTAATGTTAATAAAAAAAGAAGAAAATTCTTGTTTTTTCTTTCTAAAAATCGATATTGGCCGAGAGACAATCAAATAGATTTTCTCTTTAGCGGGCATTTCCATATAGGACTTGTTATAATTATAATAAAACAAGCAGGTTATATAAAAAAAACGCTTTTTTTGTCGATTATTTATCAAGAAAGCAAAAAGGGTTCTTATCAAATCCACCATAAAATTGGAAAGAAGCATAAAGTAAGTAGACCTGACTCCTTTAATGATGCCTCTATCCGCTATTCTGATATATAAATTCGATGTAGATGAAATTGTATAAGCGAATTTTTTTTATTTCCTTAGACTTAGACCGCGCAAGACAAGAATTTTTCGCTATTTACGATTTCATATTCTTGTTACTAGATGTTCTATAGGAATAAGAAGAAATCGCAACTCCTTTGCGCTACACATAAAATTGGATTTCGAAGGTCCATTTTTTTTTTTCAGAATCCTCTATTATTTTAGTTCTTCCACCCATGCAATAGAGAGGGAATGGGAAAAAGAAGAGGGTTACTTTTATTTGCATTTTTCCCTTAAAAGATAGACTTTGAAATAGGAGTCTTGGAATAATGCTGAATTCAAAGGTTTATTTCTTTCTATAGTATAAGAAAAACAATTTATTTTCTATTTCTATAGTATAAGAAAAACAAATAAATAGTATAAGAAAAACAAATCGAATCAAATTCATGGATTTACCACGACCTCGGTTGTGACTGTGACTCCATAGATAAAAATGGGAAATTTCTCTCTTCGAGACCATTGAAAAAGGGCATTGAACGAGAAAGAAATCGTCCACAGATAATAAAACTATCATATGCCTTGGAAAGTGATATGAGGTGCTCGGAAATGGTTGAAGTAATTGAATAGGAGGATCACTATGACTATAGCCCTTGGTAGAATTCCTAAAGAAGAAAATGATCTATTTGATACTATGGATGACTGGTTACGAAGGACCGTTTCGTTTTTGTAGGATGGTCTGGCCTATTGCTCTTTCCTTGTGCTTATTTCGCTTTAGGGGGTTGGTTTACAGGGACAACTTTTTGTAACTTCTTGGTATAACCCATGGATTGGCTAGTTCCTATTTGGAAGGTTGTAATTTCTTAACCGCAGCAGTTTCTACCCCTGCCAATAGTTTAGCACACTCTTTGTTGCTACTATGGGGGCCCGAAGCACAAGGAGATTTTACTCGTTGGTGTCAATTAGGCGGTCTATGGACTTTTGTAGCTCTCCACGGGGCTTTTGCACTAATAGGTTTCATGTTACGCCAATTTGAACTTGCTCGGTCTGTTCAATTGCGGCCTTATAATGCAATCTCATTCTCTGGTCCAATTGCTGTTTTGTTTCTGTATTCCTTATTTTATCCACTGGGGCAATCTGGTTGGTTCTTTGCGCCGAGTTTTGGCGTAGCAGCGATATTTCGATTCATCCTTTTCTTCCAAGGATTTCATAATTGGGACGTTGAACCCATTTCATATGATGGGAGTTGCCGGAGTATTAGGTGCGGCTCTGCTATGCGCTATTCATGGAGCGACCGTAGAAAACACTCTATTTGAGGACGGTGATGGTGCAAATACCTTCCGTGCTTTTAACCCAACTCAAGCTGAAGAAACTTATTCAATGGTCACTGCTAACGCTTTTGGTCCAAATCTTTGGTGTTGCTTTTTCCAATAAACGTTGGTTACATTTCTTTATGCTATTTGTACCCGTCACCGGTTTATGGATGAGTGCTATTGGCGTAGTTGGCTTGGCTCTGACTTACGTGCCTATGACTTTGTTCCCAGGAAATCCGTGCAGCGGAAGATCCTGAATTTGAGACTTTCTACACCAAAAATATTCTTTTAAACGAGGGTATTCGTGCGTGGATGGCAGCTCAGGATCAGCCTCATGAAAATCTTATATTCCCTGAGGAGGTTCTACCACGTGGAAACGCTCTTAAATGGAACTTTCGTTTAGCTGGTCGTGACCAAGAAACCACCGGCTTTGCTTGGTGGGCTGGAATGCCAGACTTATCAATTTGTCCGGTAAACTGCTTGGAGCTCATGTAGCTCATGCCGGATTAATCGTATTCTGGGCCGGAGCAATGAACCTATTTGAAGTGGCCCTTTCGTACCAGAAAAGCCCATGTATGAACAAGGGTTGATTTTACTTCCACACTTAGCTACTCTAGGTTGGGGAGTAGGCCAGGGGGGGAAGTTCTAGATACTTTTCCGTACTTTGTATCTGGCGTACTTCACCTAATTTCCTCCGCAGTCTTAGGCTTCGGTGGCATTTATCACGCGCTTCTGGGACCCGAGACTCTTGAGGAATCTTTTCCATTCTTTGGTTATGTCTGGAAAGATAGAAATAACATGACTACAATTTTGGGTATTCACTTAATTTTGTTAGGTCTAGGTGCTTTTCTTCTAGTACTCAAGGCTCTTTATTTTGGCGGTGTATATGATACCTGGGCCCCTGGGGGGGGAGATGTAAGAAAATTACCATTTGACCCTTAGTCCCAGTGTTATATTTGGTTATTTACTAAAATCTCCTTTTGGTGGAGAAGGGTGGATTGTTAGTGTAGATGATTTAGAAGATATAATTGGTGGGCATGTATGGTTGGGTTTTATTTGTGTATTTGGCGGAATTTGGCATATTTTAACCAACCCTTCGCATGGGCTCGCCGTGCATTTGTATGGTCTGGAGAAGCTTACTTGTCTTATAGTTTAGCTGCTTTATCTGTCTTTGGTTTTATCGCTTGTTGTTTTGTATGGTTCAATAATACAGCTTATCCGAGTGAGTTTTATGGACCCACCGGGCCAGAAGCTTCTCAAGCTCAAGCATTTACTTTTCTAGTTAGAGACCAGCGTCTTGGAGCTAATGTGGGATCCGCTCAAGGACCCCACAGGTTTAGGTAATATCTAATGCGTTCCCCAACTGGGGAGGTTATCTTTGGAGGGGGAAACTATGCGTTTTTTGGGACCTTCGTGCTCCATGGTTAGAACCTCTAAGGGGGCCCCAACGGTTTGGACTTGAGTAGGTTGAAAAAAGACATACACCCTTGGCAGAACGACGCTCAGCAGAATATATGACCCACGCTCCTTTAGGCTCTTTAAATTCCGTGGGTGGCGTAGCTACCGAGATCAATGCAGTTAATTATGTCTCTCCTAGAAGTTGGTTATCAACTTCTCATTTTGTTCTAGGATTCTTCTTTTTTGTGGGCCATTTATGGCATGCAGGAAGAGCCCGAGCTGCTGCAGCAGGTTTTGAAAAGGGAATCGATCGTGATTTGGAACCTGTTCTTTACATGAACCCTCTTAACTAAGATTTTCTTATTTATACCTGTTCTACTTTTTTTCTGTTCTGGCTCGGTTATTCCATCTAGCCGAGCCATTCATTCCTTTTTATGAAAGAAAGATAAGGGACAGAAAAAAAAAATAAATAAAAATGAAAGAAACAAACGTATTCAATAAGCAAAAGGAGAGAGAGGGATTCGAACCCTCGATAGTTCCTAGAACTATACCGGTTTTCAAGACCGGAGCTATCAACCACTCAGCCATCTCTCCACAGCCTAATCCTTATTTTACTCCTACAAATAGAACATAGCCATATAAAAAATAAAAAGATTTATTAGCCTCTAGAAAGATATCAGATACAAGTTCCTTTTCGATATATCTCTGTATACTGTATACACGGATACAGGATCCGCTATACCCGCTTGTGAAATAAAGAGTAAATAATCTCTTCTCACCCCCATATCCAAATAAAAAAGCGGTTTAAGTAATAAATTTGAATTAAAGAGAAGAATCAATGGATTCATGATTAAACCCCTCCTACTTCTTGTATTTTTTTACAATTTTGGTTTAAGTGAGGGATCAAATATGTAGTCAACTTTATTTGATGGTAGCTTGGAGGATTAGAAATATGACTATTGCTTTCCAATTAGCTGTTTTTGCATTAATTGCGACTTCCTCAGTCTTAGTAATTAGTGTACCCCTTGTATTTGCTTCTCCTGATGGTTGGTCAAATAATAAAAATGTTGTATTTTCCGGTACATCATTATGGATTGGACTAGTCTTTCTCGTAGCTATTCTGAATTCTCTCATTTCTTAAATGAAATTTGGTTAATATTTATTAACCCCATAAAAAAGAAATAATAAAGGCCATTTCTTCTAAAAAATTAGAATAGTGAGACGTATTAAAACGCAATTTGCGTTCCGAATTGCTAGCTCTTCTCTTTCAGTATTATGAAATTCCATTCCCATTAGAATATTCATTGACAGATAATAAAAAAAGGAAAACTCTAATATAATAGAAAATGAAATGAAACGGTCGACCCAGACATAGAAGGTCGACCCAGGCGGATATACGCTATAAAATATATACCGTAGCGAGCGTAGTTCAATGGTAAAATATCTCCTTGCCAAGGAGAAGATACGGGTTCGATTCCCGCCGCTCGCCCGCTTAATTTATCAAAGTACTATGATAAAAAGTTTAGTCTAGTTAACTGTTTAACTACTTATATTAAATTAAGTATTAATTAGGTGTTAGTCTAGTGCCGTATCCCTTACTATCTTACCCTTCCTTTGCATCCCACTCAAAAAAAGAGGGCGCTCCAGAGGCAGAAATAGAACTCGCCAACAGAGCTCCAAAAATTGGGTATTAACTGAGACAAACAACGGGCAAACTTTTTTTAAAGGGAAGGGAGAGGTAGACTGTCCCTTTCGTTTCATTTTTATTTTCTGCAGGGTAGGGAGAGGCCTTGCGCCTTCTTTTTTTGAAGGCAAGTGACTTCGCAAACTGCTCAATTTTGCCCTCTAGGGCCGGGAACTAATGAATAAAAAAGGGTTGGATACGCCCCTCTACCATACATATCTAGAGAAATAGAATAGTCCTTTTATACAGACTGCTAAGTGCGGAGACGGGAATCGAACCCGTGACCTCAAGGTTATGAGCCTCGTGAGCTACCAAACTGCTCTACTCCGCTCTGGAGTACCAGAAACTGGTGGACAAAAAAGGCTTGAATACAAGCCTCTAACATGTCTAGACAAATAGAATACTCCTTTTATACAGAATGGAGCGGGTAGCGGGAATCGAACCCGCATCGTTAGCTTGGAAGGCTAGGGGTTATAGTCGACGTTGGTTGATTATTTTTAACGTCTCTAATTCAAAACCGAACATGAAATTTTGATTTCATTCGGCTCCTTTATGGATATTCTCACCACTTAACATCTATGTCAGCTTTTCTATTTGAATGGAACCAAAGCTCTCCGCTTTCTAGATGATCCTTATAGAGTAGGAGATAGAAATTCTATCTAAATTCATCTAATCTACTTACTTCGTTCCCTAATTTCATTCAAGAGATCCTGAGGAAAAGAATTGGGTTTCCACCGAGCTGAAACAATATGCGGATGGTTCTAGTAAACCAAAACTATCGTTTTTTAGCTATTTGGCTTCCTTATTCCTTATTTTAAGAAGATTTAGTTACGATTGGAAATCAACTTTTTTGTATCTTCATCCATAGATCCTTTACTCATATTTTCAAAATTGGAATACTTAATCCAATGCAAAATTATGCTTCGCGACTCTGTACTCATAATCCTATTTTTATTTTGGATGCAATTTAAATTAGTCTTTGGATACAAATCGCCAGAATGTATATTCTTCCTCAATATGCTATTGAGAGGAAAAGGATTTAATCCTTTATAAGAACTAAAGTTTTCATCGGAATATAAAAATAAAAAACTTAAGGATGCCTTAAGTATATCATTTCAAATTCAGTTATTAATAGAACGAATCACACTTTTACCACTAAACTATACCCGCTACATTGTAGATTATGGTATAAATGGTACCCTTTGTCAAGGATAGCCATTTGACAAGAAGGCTAATTCCCCCTTATTGAATCAGATGGAGAAGGTTCATGACACTGAGCCGTTGGTACTTCTACTTCGATCGCTCGCCTTTACTTTAGGATTTAGATAGCCCCTCTGGTCTGTAAAAAAAATCTTTTCTTACCATGCTAATAGCGCCTGAACCAAATGTATTTATTTTGATTAGGATCCTATTCTACGGTTACGACTACAATAATAATTATTTACTTTGCAAGGACGTAAGTGTGTCAGACTGCTAAATTGTTTTATTATTCCTACAATATAAACTAGGGGATATAGGGGGTAACACTGTCCCTATAAATTCCTTTTTTCCTTTTCTTTTTTGTCCAGAATTGAACAAAAAAGAAATTATGGAAGATGTTTTCTTCCCCCATTAAGTCCGAGCCATAGAGTAAGAGTGAGATGAGTTTTCCAAATTCATCATAGACTTTCCCTATGGCTTGATAGAAGTAAGCAGCAAAGAGTCGTAACTTAAAGAAAAAAACGGACAGGGCCGACAGATTTACCTGATGTAAAGAAGATCCTAAAAGTCTCTGATTAGTCGACTCTCTCCATTTAACACTTTCCTCTCTCTCCTTTTTTCCACTGACTCAATTCTAGTTTATTAGATTCTTGTTTAAAAGAATGCAAAAAGTTCAATAGAACTAAGAACACATAAAAAATAGCATAGAGGATCAAGGCCATTACCAAAAGTTCCTCCCAAGGATCCTATATCCTATTGGGTATCTGTTCCCCGCCTTTTCCCGCTAGGATCGGAAATCTTATATTTTCCATATCCATATACCGTTGAATCCTTGGGGTTCCAGAATCCGCCTATTTTACTAGTCTTCGGAAACGGAAAACCCTGAACCAAGAAGAGTTGGATATGTTATGTAGGGTATGTTTTTTTTTATTAATTTTATTTTGAGCTCTCAAGATATCGATATATACATATACAATCTCTACATAATGTCTCTCTCTCTATCTCTATATATTATATATATAATATGTACATTATGCAGTAGACCCATAATGGGAAATCCAAGTGGCTAATTTTTGAATTAAATAAAAAGCCCTTTTAACTCAGTGGTAGAGTAATGCCATGGTAAGGCATAAGTCATCGGTTCAAATCCGATAAAGGGCTTTTTAAATTAGTGGTAGAGTAATCTCGTGCTAAGACGTAAGTCGTTGGTTCGAATCTGATAGAGTACTTTTCTACTAAATTGATTCACTTTTTTTCTTTGTTTTTGAAACTTTCTCTATATTTTTAGAGAATTTGTGCGGGATGGATGCATTTTTGGTATGAACACTAAATGAAGCACGGAGAATTAATCTATAACGATCAACTAAAAAAAATCCTAGATGAAAACATAACAGAAAAGTTGGAAAAACTCTTTGCTTTGGATCTATTTATACTTTTCGAGTATATTGACAATTCCAAAAAACTGCTCATACTATGATTATAGTATAATCACGAGCGGTTGTATATGGCCCTATCGTCTAGTGATGCCCCTATCGTCTAGTGGTTCAGGACATCTCTCTTTCAAGGAGGCAGCGGGGATTCGACTTCCCCTGGGGGTAGGGAGTATTATGAAAGGAGGTTAATCATAGATTAGCAAAAACCCTAGAATAAATTCTTCCTGGGTCGATGCCCGAGTGGTTAATGGGGACGGACTGTAAATTCGTTGACAATGTCTACGCTGGTTCAAATCCAGCTCGGCCCAAACCAAAAATCTAGGGCTTCGTGAGTATGAACTAAATCCTTTTGTTTTTCTTCCATAAAATAAAATGTCTGATCTATAGAAATAAAAGATAAAGAAAAAAGGGAAATTTTTTTTTCTAATCCATATCTCTCTCATTCCTTTCTTACAAACAAAAGAGTTTTTCTTATTGAAGGCTGGATTATTATCCATTTTTAGTGATAAAAAATCACGACATACTAGTTATGTCACTCTCACTATACCCACGTATAATATAATATGTGGGTATGTAGTATATGATTCGTCTATTTCTTAGAGTACGAAAGACGAATCGAATCTTCTTATGGTTCTATTTAAGAATGGGTATGCCATACACCCCGCGGGGATTGTAGTTCAATTGGTCAGAGCACCGCCCTGTCAAGGCGGAAGCTGCGGGTTCGAGCCCCGTCAGTCCCGAACTAGGGTTCAATGAATGGAGAAATTGATATTTCCTTTTTCCATGAAAAAAAGGGGCAGGGAGCAAGATCAAATACCCACAGGGCACCCTTACTTCACTTTTTTATTTTGCATCTCTCATTAAAGAGGGAGGGAGGGCATATAGGAATTTTTTTTTCACTACTCCCAATCGATAAAGAAAGACACACATACGATATGTGGATTAGTAGAATTTAGGATATTATATTACTCTATCTTTCTTTATGATGATACCATCCTCATCTTAATTTCCTATTCCACTCTTATGGAATAGAGTACCGGTATTTTACCGGAATCCATACATAAATCGTATTCCCTTTTTATTTCAGACCTCTTTTCCCCATCTCACTTCTACTGCTTATTTGGATGTCTATGTGACCCATAGAAAGTGAAAGTTGGTCATATAATACATACATAATTGTATGTATAACTATAAGAAAAAGGAAGGGAAATTGTATAAGATTAAGAAAGTATAAGATTAAGAAAGCTCGTGGGTTAGAGATATAGAAAAGAAAAAGTAGAAAAGGATTAAAAAAGAGGGAATTCCTAATCCAATCAAAAAACCCATTTTGGTCTTAGTGTGGATAGAGGATCTTCCTATGTTATACTATATAACTCTCATCCGTGAAATATAACTCTCATCCATGAATTGATTTGATAGATCCGATATTCATAATATTGAATTGATTCAGTATTATCAGAATGCAAGCCCTACCCTTGAATTTACAAGATACCCCTTTTTCCTCTCCATGGGATTACATCCCGAGTTATTGTGAAAATAAAAAATAAAGAGGTTATGGAAGTCAATATTCTCGCATTTATTGCTACTGCACTGTTCATTCTAGTTCCTACTTCTTTTTTACTTATTATTTATGTAAAAACAGTCAGCCAAAATAATTAATTGGAATTCCAATTAATCATTGAAGAAATTAAAAAGGGATTAAATAAAAAAAATCCAAGTCTTAAATGAAAGGATCTGGTTGGAATCTTAAAGTGTGGTAGAAAGAACTACATATAGTTTTTTCTACGACACTTTAGATTCTTTCTATTATATTATCTTTGAATCTACATAGAATAGATTAGTAGATTGAAATAGTTAAGTAGTCTAATTCAATTTCTTTTTTCATTGCATCCACTTAATTTCAATCAGGTCAAAATAAAAAAATCTAAGACAATTCTTGACCAAAGAATCCATGGAAGGAAAGAAAAATAATATGAAGAATAGACTATAGTAAAAAGTAAAAGGAAATGGAAAATGTGTGATATGCCGTGAATAGTTCCGTGGAAGAAAGTCTAATTTTCTTATGTATAGAACTTTTTTTAACCATTCGTCATTTCTAGTAGAAATTCTGAATTGGTATAATGGCTCTTTCTTACATTACAACTTACAATACAAGAGTTTCTTACAGGAGTGAAACAAAACTAAAGAAAAAGATTAAAGAATAACGTTTGACAAAATGATTAATGCAAAATGATCCATTAAAGAAAAGAATTGATACAACAATTTGATTACTTAATCAATTAGTAGTATCCCTAGAGTCCACTCCTTCCCCATACTACTAGTGAAAGAGAAAATGTAAAGACTACCATTAAAGCAGCCCAAGCGAGACTTACTATATCCATCTAAATTATGTCTCCTATTTCTATGAAGGGATTATTCTACTATTGATCAATAATCATAGTGGAATCAAGGGTACAGAGTCAAAAAGGGATTCCGCCCTAAGGCCATGGATCAATCAGTTCAAGGAATTTACTCCTAACAAATTCTTATAGGAATTCTGGTAGAATTAGAGAGCATTAAAAATACGAGATACTATAGCCCTTTTTTCCTTAAAAAAGAAAGAGTACGGGAATGATGTCCTGAATAGAAGAAGCGGGAATAGGAAGATTTTTTATTCCTTTTGTTACTCTTTTTTTTTTTTTTAAGCAAAGGACGCCCGAATATACCATAAAATTATCGATAGATAAATATTTATTGGATACCTACCTTACCTAATGTTTATTTTTGACCTAAACCCTGCAGCCTTGCTTTGTATCATTCTATGAAAGAATGAAGAGATTTTATCCATAATACAACTCCTAAATTGATTTTTGATCGACCTATTTAATCTGATTCTCGTTAGAATTAAGTAGTCCTTACTTTAGTGTATGTAGGTAACATAAGATGTACGATAAAAAAATGTATAATAATTAGTAAGTCTTGATATTCTTTCGTGGAGTCCCTTCTTGAATCTTAGATTGAAAAAAAAAAAGAATGCCCCTTAGGGACCTTTCTTTGGATACCAAGATTTCTGACATCTTATCCTCGTATTTTAAAATTATCAAATCGAACTCAATTAAGAACCAATTCAAATTCATATAATAAAAGAATAAGGAAACACTACCTCACCCCTATTGATAACCATTTTGGCCACTACCGTCAAAACAAACCCTAACCCTAGTTTGAGGATAGAACTATGGTATGGTTTCTCTAAACCCAGTATCGGCAGGCCCAGTTACTCTCTTGCCCGAACTTATGCGAAGTAAAAATTTATCGAATTCGATCAGCACTATAAAAAAAACCTAAGTATTTTATTGATCAGGCGGCACCCAGATTTGAACTGGGGATAAAGGATTTGCAGTCCCCTGCCTTACCGCTTGGCCATGCCGCCAAAAAATCCGATCAAAAATCTAGAAAACAGCAAGTATTCATCCACGTTTTCTTACGAAAAGCCCCTTTTATTTTGAATATAATTCTACTTACTTTTTTCCAATCTTTTTCAAAAAATCTATTCCTGCTTTTTTTGATCCAGTTTCTATTATTCTCCTCGATAGATTCTATCTTAAAACATACATTGTTAACACAATAAAACTTCCCATTTCTTTCTATTGAGATGAAAAAGAAGAAAAAGTGGATTTCTATTCACAGGCTGCAAAATTCAGAATAAATTGGAACCGTTAACTAGAATTCTCTTTTTTTTATTGCAGTAGTGAACTACTCTTAAATCGGTATTATCTCCCCCCCCTTCAATGGCATAATAAAATATTATGGCTTTATGCTTAATCCGTGTATAGGTAAACTTTAGGTCCGAACAGCATTATTATCCAAAGATCCCCTTTATGTACATATCTCTATGGGGAATCATGCTTTAATTTTTCAAAGTATTAAATTAAATATCTTGAATAAAAAAAGGAAATTTGCTCTGATATAGAGTATAACCTGACTATCTTGGCGTACCCAAGTGAAATTACGATAAAAGAAAAGCATGGATATGGGGAGAGGTGGATAACTAGATTGGCATGTACTTAAAAAAGGGACTTACTTTATTTTAGAATTCCACAATGAAATACTGAATTTTCTAGCAATTATACTACTCCGATCCGAAATAAAAAAGAACCCTCAAATTATTTTGAGAAATTAAAGTAAGCACGCTATTCTAAATCGAAGTAAAGTCAAACTTTCTAGTATATTATATTACGGCTTTATTACATTCATAGAAAGGAGATAAAATGAGAAATCTTTGCCATCCAATCTGATTAGAATATCATAACATAAAGTATAAGTGGCAGAATTTTTTTTTGTAGGAATGTTTTATCAATTCATTTTCATTTCATTTGTACCCCTGGCAAACTCGAACTTTCGTCCAAATGGTCTCTATTCATATGTATGAAATACATATATGAAATACGTATGTGGAGTTCCCTAGAATTTCATGTGATTCAGTAAACAGAATATAGATTCCATGATTGCTAGATCGATCCATAGGGATTGATGAAGAGTGAGCTGATAATGGAATTTTTCTTTGATAAACAGGAAACTTAAGATTAAGATGCTCCGGAATGGAAACGAGGGAATGTCCACAATACCCGGATTTAGTCAGATCCAATTCGAGGGATTTTGTAGGTTCATTAATCAAGCCTTGGCAGAAGAACTTGACAAGTTTCCAACAATTAAAGATCCAGATCACGAAATTGCATTTCAATTATTTGCGAAAGGATATCAACTGCTAGAACCCTCGATAAAAGAAAGAGATGCTGTGTATGAATCACTCACCTATTCTTCCGAATTATATGTATCTGCGAGATTAATTTTTGGTTTCGATGTGCAAAAGCAAACCATTTCTATCGGAAACATTCCTATAATGAATTCCTTAGGAACCTTTATTATAAATGGAATATACCGAATTGTGATCAATCAAATATTGCTAAGTCCTGGTATTTACTACCGCTCGGAATTAGATCATAAGGGAATTTCTATCTACACTGGCACTATAATATCAGATTGGGGGGGGAGATCGGAATTAGCAATTGATAAAAAAGAAAGGATATGGGCTCGCGTGAGTAGAAAACAAAAGATATCTATTCTAGTTCTATCATCAGCTATGGGTTCGAATCTAAGAGAAATTCTGGATAATGTTTCCTACCCTGAAATTTTCTTGTCTTTCCCGAATGCTAAAGAGAAGAAGAGGATTGAGTCAAAAGAAAAAGCTATTTTGGAGTTTTATCAACAATTTGCTTGTGTAGGTGGGGACCTGGTATTTTCGGAGTCCTTATGCGAGGAATTACAAAAGAAATTTTTTCAACAAAAATGTGAATTAGGAAGGATTGGTCGACGAAATATGAATCGGAGACTTAATCTTGATATTCCTCAGAACAATACATTCTTGTTACCACGAGATGTATTGGCCGCTACGGATCATTTGATTGGAATGAAATTTGGAACGGGTATACTTGACGATGACGATATGAATCACTTGAAAAATAAACGTATTCGTTCGGTTGCGGATCTGTTACAAGATCAATTCGGATTGGCTCTTGGTCGTTTACAACATGCAGTTCAAAAAACTATTCGTAGAGTATTCATACGTCAATCGAAACCGACTCCCCAAACTTTGGTAACTCCAACTTCAACTTCAATTTTATTAATAACTACTTATGAGACCTTTTTTGGCACATACCCGTTATCTCAAGTTTTTGATCAAACGAATCCATTGACACAAACTGTTCATGGGCGAAAAGTGAGTTGTTTAGGTCCTGGAGGGTTGACGGGGAGAACCGCAAGTTTTCGGAGCCGAGATATTCATCCGAGTCACTATGGGCGTATTTGTCCAATTGACACGTCTGAAGGAATCAATGTTGGACTTACTGGATCCTTAACAATTCATGCGAGAATTGATCACTTGTGGGGATCCATAGAGAGTCCGTTTTATGAAATATCTGCTGAGAAAGCAAAAGAAAAAAAAGAGAGACAGGTGGTTTATCTATCACCAAATAGAGATGAATATTATATGATAGCAGCAGGAAATTCTTTGTCCTTGAATCAAGGTATTCAGGAAGAACAGGTTGTTCCGGCTAGATACCGTCAAGAATTCTTGACTATTGCATGGGAACAGATTCATGTTAGAAGTATTTTTCCTTTCCAATATTTTTCTATTGGGGGTTCTCTCATTCCTTTTATTGAGCACAATGATGCGAATCGGGCTTTAATGAGTTCTAATATGCAGCGCCAAGCAGTTCCGCTTTCTCGGTCCGAGAAATGCATTGTTGGAACTGGATTGGAACGCCAAACAGCTCTAGATTCGAGGGTTTCCATTATAGCCGAACGCGAGGGAAAGATCATTTCTACTGATAGTCATAAGATACTTTTATCAAGTAGTGGGAAGACTATAAGTATTCCTTTAGTTAACCACCGTCGCTCTAACAAAAATACTTGTATGCACCAAAAACCCCGGGTTCCACGGGGTAAATCCATTAAAAAAGGACAAATTTTAGCAGAAGGAGCTGCTACAATTGGGGGCGAACTTGCTTTAGGAAAAAACGTATTAGTAGCTTATATGCCATGGGAAGGTTACAATTTTGAAGACGCAGTACTAATTAGCGAACGTTTGGTATATGAAGATATTTATACCTCTTTTCACATCCGGAAATATGAAATTCAGACGGATACGACAAGCCAGGGCTCCGCTGAAAAAATCACTAAAGAAATACCACATCTAGAAGAACATTTACTCCGCAATTTGGACAGAAATGGAGTTGTTAGGTTGGGATCCTGGGTAGAAACTGGTGATATTTTAGTAGGTAAATTAACGCCTCAGATAGCGAGCGAATCATCTTATATCGCGGAAGCTGGATTATTACGGGCCATATTTGGCCTTGAGGTTTCCACTTCAAAAGAAACTTCTCTGAAATTACCTATAGGTGGAAGAGGGCGCGTTATCGATGTGAAATGGATCCAAAGGGACCCGCTCGACATAATGGTTCGTGTATATATTTTACAGAAACGTGAAATCAAAGTTGGGGATAAAGTAGCCGGAAGACATGGGAATAAAGGGATCATTTCCAAAATTTTGCCTAGGCAAGATATGCCCTATTTGCAAGATGGAACACCCGTTGATATGGTCTTCAATCCCTTAGGAGTACCCTCCCGAATGAATGTGGGACAAATATTTGAAAGCTCGCTCGGATTAGCGGGGGATCTGCTAAAGAAACATTATAGAATAGCACCCTTTGATGAGAGATATGAGCAAGAGGCTTCAAGAAAACTTGTGTTTTCAGAATTATATGAAGCCAGTAAAGAAACAAAAAATCCATGGGTATTTGAACCCGAGTACCCGGGAAAAAGCAGAATATTTGATGGAAGAACAGGCGACCCCTTTGAGCAACCTGTTCTAATAGGGAAGTCCTATATCTTAAAATTAATTCATCAAGTTGATGAGAAAATTCATGGGCGTTCTACTGGGCCCTACTCACTTGTTACACAACAACCGGTTAGAGGAAGAGCCAAGCAAGGGGGACAACGAGTAGGAGAAATGGAAGTTTGGGCTTTAGAAGGATTTGGTGTTGCTCATATTTTACAAGAGATACTTACTTATAAATCTGACCATCTTATAGCTCGCCAAGAAATACTTAATGCTACGATCTGGGGAAAAAGAATACCTAATCATGAGGATCCTCCAGAATCTTTTCGAGTGCTCGTTCGAGAACTACGATCTTTGGCTCTAGAACTGAATCATTTCCTTGTATCTGAAAAGAACTTCCAGGTTAATAGGGAGGAAGTTTGATCGGAATAAATATAAATTCTTTTCTTATTTCTATTTTATGATTGACCAATATAAACATCAACAACTTCAAATTGGACTCGTTTCCCCTCAACAAATAAAGGCTTGGGCTAACAAAAACCTACCTAATGGAGAAGTCGTTGGCGAAGTCACAAGGCCCTCTACTTTTCATTATAAAACCGATAAACCAGAAAAAGATGGATTGTTTTGCGAAAGAATCTTTGGACCCATAAAAAGCGGGATTTGCGCTTGTGGCAATTCTCGAGCGAGCGGAGCTGAAAACGAAGACGAAAGATTTTGCAAAAATGCGGGGTCGAATTTGTGGATTCTCGGATACGAAGATATCAAATGGGATACATCAAACTCGCATGTCCCGTGACTCATGTGTGGTATTTGAAAGGTCTTCCTAGTTATATCGCGAATCTTTTAGATAAACCTCTTAAGAAGTTGGAGGGCCTAGTATACGGCGATTTCTCTTTTGCTAGGCCCAGCACTAAAAAACCCACTTTTTTACGATTACGAGGTTTATTCGAAGAGGAAATTGCATCCTGTAACCACAGCATTTCTCCCTTTTTTTCTACCCCAGGCTTTGCAACATTTCGAAATCGGGAAATTGCGACAGGAGCAGGTGCTATTAGAGAACAATTAGCAGATTTGGATTTGCGAATTATTATAGAGAATTCTTTGGTCGAATGGAAGGAATTAGAAGACGAGGGGTATAGTGGAGATGAGTGGGAAGATAGAAAAAGACGAATAAGAAAAGTTTTTTTGATTAGACGCATGCAATTGGCGAAACATTTTATTCAAACAAATGTAGAACCAGAATGGATGGTTTTGTGCTTATTACCGGTTCTTCCTCCCGAATTGAGACCTATTGTTTATAGGTCTGGAGATAAAGTAGTGACTTCAGACATTAATGAACTTTATAAGAGAGTTATCCGTCGGAACAACAATCTTGCCTATCTATTAAAAAGAAGTGAATTAGCGCCAGCAGATTTAGTAATGTGCCAGGAAAAATTGGTACAAGAAGCCGTGGATACACTTCTTGATAGTGGGTCCCGCGGGCAACCGACGAGGGATGGTCACAATAAAGTATACAAATCACTTTCAGATGTAATTGAAGGTAAAGAGGGAAGGTTTCGCGAGACTCTGCTTGGGAAACGGGTCGATTACTCGGGGCGTTCTGTCATTGTTGTGGGTCCTTCGCTTTCATTACATCAATGTGGATTACCTCTAGAGATAGCAATAAAGCTTTTTCAGCTATTTGTAATTCGCGATTTAATCACGAAACGCGCCACTTCTAATGTAAGGATTGCTAAAAGGAAAATTTGGGAAAAAGAACCCATTGTATGGGAAATACTTCAAGAAGTTATGCGGGGACATCCTGTACTGTTAAATAGAGCACCTACCCTGCATAGATTAGGCATACAGGCCTTTCAACCCACTTTAGTAGAGGGGCGTACTATTTCTTTACACCCATTAGTGTGTAAGGGTTTCAATGCGGACTTTGATGGAGATCAAATGGCTGTTCATCTACCTTTATCCTTGGAAGCTCAGGCAGAAGCCCGTTTACTTATGTTTTCTCATATGAATCTCTTATCTCCCGCTATTGGGGATCCTATTTGCGTACCAACCCAAGACATGCTTATCGGGCTTTATGTATTAACGATTGGAAAGCGTCGAGGTATTTGTGCAAATAGATATAATAGTTGCAGAAACTACCCAAATCTAAAAGTAAATTACAATAATAATAATAATTTTAAATATAGGAAAGATAAAGAACCCCATTTTTCTAGTTCTTATGATGCACTGGGAGCTTATAGACAAAAACTAATCAGTTTAGATAGTCCCTTGTGGCTACGATGGAACCTGGATCAACGCGTCATTGGGTCAAGAGAAGTTCCGATTGAAGTTCAATATGAATCTTTGGGGACTTATCATGAGATTTATGCCCACTATCTAATAATGGGAAATAGAAAAAAAGAAATTCGTTCGATATACATTCGAACCACTCTTGGTCATATTTCTTTTTATAGAGAAATAGAGGAAGCCATACAAGGATTTAGTCAGGCCTATTCATACACTACCTAAACAAGAAAGTTAGATTCGGCGATGCCCCTCCCCTTTCGGGGGGCATTCCGATTTCCCTAGTATCATCATTATTTGCCACGCGAATCCAGATTGAGATTGAGGCAATTAAGTTAATTAAATTTTCGAATCACTGACTCAGGCCCATTGTCGAATCCTACTCAGCAATTGTCGAATCCTACTCAGCCGAAAAGGGGGTACTTATGTATGGCGGAACGGGCCAATCTGGTCTTTCATAATAAAGAGATAGACGGAACTGGTATGAAACGACTTATTAGCAGATTAATAGATCATTTTGGAATGGGATATACATCCCATATACTGGATCAACTAAAGACTCTGGGCTTCCATCAAGCCACTACTACATCGATTTCGTTAGGAATCGAGGATCTTTTAACAATACCCTCTAAGGGATGGTTAGTCCAAGACGCGGAACAACAGAGTTTTCTTTTGGAGAAACACTATTATTATGGGGCTGTACACGCGGTAGAAAAATTACGCCAATCTGTTGAGATATGGTATGCGACAAGTGAATATTTGAAACAAGAAATGAATTCAAATTTTCGGATAACGGATCCTTCTAATCCAGTCTATCTAATGTCTTTTTCAGGAGCCAGAGGAAATGCATCTCAAGTACACCAATTAGTAGGTATGAGAGGATTAATGTCGGACCCTCAAGGACAAATGATTGATTTACCTATTCAAAGCAATTTACGCGAGGGACTTTCTTTGACAGAATATATAATTTCCTGCTATGGAGCCCGCAAAGGGGTTGTAGATACTGCTGTGCGAAACAGCAGATGCTGGATATCTTACACGTAGACTTGTTGAAGTAGTTCAACATATTATTGTGCGTAGAAGAGATTGTGGTACTATCCGAGGTATTTCTGTAAGTCCTCAAAATGGGATGACGGAAAAACTTTTTGTCCAAACACTAATTGGTCGTGTATTAGCAGACGATATATATATCGGTTCACGATGCATTGCCGCGCGAAATCAAGATATTGGAATTGGATTAGTCAATCGATTCATAACTGCCTTTCGAGCACAACCATTTCGAGCACAACCAATATATATTAGAACCCCCTTTACTTGCCGAAGCACTTCTTGGATCTGTCAATTATGCTATGGCCGGAGTCCTACTCATAGTGATCTGGTCGAATTGGGAGAAGCCGTAGGTATTATTGCAGGTCAATCAATTGGGGAGCCAGGGACTCAACTAACATTAAGAACTTTTCATACTGGCGGAGTATTCACAGGGGGTACTGCCGACCTTGTACGATCCCCTTCGAATGGAAAAATAAAATTCAATGAGAATTTGGTTCACCCCACACGTACCCGTCATGGGCAGCCTGCTTTTCTATGTTATATAGACTTGCATGTAACTATTCAGAGTCAAGATATTCTATATAGTGTGAATATTCCCTCAAAAAGCTTGATTCTAGTGCAAAATGATCAATATGTAAAATCCGAACAAGTAATTGCGGAGATTCGTGCCGGAACGTCCACTTTACATTTTAAAGAAAGGGTACAAAAGCATATTTATTCTGAATCAGACGGCGAAATGCACTGGAGTACTGATGTTTACCATGCGCCCGAATATCAATATGGTAATCTTCGCCGATTACCAAAAACAAGCCATTTATGGATATTGTCAGTAAGTATGTGCAGATCCAGTATAGCGTCTTTTTCACTCCACAAGGATCAAGATCAAATGAATACTTATGGTAAAAAAGATAGGGAAATTCTTGATTATTCAACGTCGGATCGAATCATGTCCAATGGCCATTGGAATTTTATCTATCCTTCTATTTTTCAAGATAATTCAGATTTGTTGGCGAAAAAGCGAAGAAATAGGTTCGTCATTCCATTACAATATCATCAAGAACAAGAGAAAGAACTAATATCCTGTTTTGGGATTTCGATTGAAATCCCCCTTATGGGTGTTTTACGTAGAAATACTATTTTTGCTTATTTTGACGATCCCCGATACAGAAAAGATAAAAAGGGTTCAGGAATTGTTAAATTTAGATATAGGACCCTAGAAGAAGAATATAGGACTCGAGCGGAAGACTCAGAAGAGGAATATGAGACCCTAGAAGACGAATACAGGACCCGAGAGGACGAATATGAATATGAAACCCTAGAAGAATCTAAATATGGAATCCTAGAAGACGAATACGAATATGAAACCCTAGAAGACGAATATGGGAGCCCAGAAAACGAATATGGGAACCCAGAGAACGAATATAGGACTTTAGAGAAAGACTCAGAAGAGGAATATGGGAGCCCAGAGAGCAAATATAGGACCCAAGAGGACGAATATGGAACTCTAGAGGAAGACTCAGAAGACGAATATGGCAGCCCCGGGGAAAGCGCAGAGGAAAAATATGGTACTTTAGAGGAAGACTCAGAAGAAGATTCAGAGGACGAATACGAGAGCCCAGAGGAAGATTCCATCTTAAAAAAAGAGGGTTTGATTGAGCATCGAGGAACAAAAGAATTTAGTCTAAAATACCAAAAAGAAGTAGATCGGTTTTTTTTCATTCTTCAAGAACTTCATATCTTGCCGAGATCTTCATCCCTAAAGATACTTGACAATAGTATTATTGGAGTGAATACACAACTCACAAAAAATACAAGAAGTCGACTAGGCGGACTGGTCCGAGTGAAGAGAAAAAAAAGCCATACGGAACTCAAAATATTTTCCGGAGATATTCATTTTCCTGAAGAGGCGGATAAGATATTAGGTGGCTGTTTGATACCGCCAGAAAGACAAAAAAAAGATTCTAAGGAATCAAAAAAAAGGAAAAATTGGGTCTATGTTCAACGGAAAAAATTCTCAAGAGCAAGGAAAAGTATTTTGTTTCCGTTCGCCCTACAGTGGCATATGAAATGGACGAAGGAAGAAATTTAGCAACACTTTTCCCGCAGGATCTCTTGCAAGAAGAAAATAATCTCCAAATTCGACTTGTCAATTTTATTTCTCATGAAAATAGCAAGTTAACTCAAAGAATTTATCACACAAATAGTCAATTTGTTAGAACTTGCTTAGTAGTGAATTGGGAACAAGAAGAAAAAGAAAAGGCTGGTGCTTCCCTTGTTGAGGTAAGAGCAAATGATCTTATTCGCGATTTCCTAAGAATTGAGTTAGTCAAGTCCACTATTTCGTATACACGAAAAAGGTATGGTAGGACAAGTGCAGGACCGATTCCCCATAATAGGTTAGATCGCGCCAATATCAATTCTTTTTATTCCAAGGCGAAGATTGAATCACTTAGCCAACATCCAGAAGCTATTGGCACTTTGTTGAATCGAAATAAAGAATACCACTCTTTGATGATTTTGTCGGCATCCAACTGTTCTCGAATTGGTTTATTCAAGAATTCAAAACATCCCAATGCGATAAAAGAATGGAATCCTAGAATTCCTATTCGAGAAATTTTTGGGCCCTTAGGCGCTATTGTAGCTAGTATATCGCATTTTTCTTCATCTTACTATTTACTAACGCATAATAAAATCCTGTTAAAAAAATATTTGTTCGTTGACAATTTAAAACAAACCTTCCAAGTACTTCAAGAACTTAAATACTCTTTAATAGATGAAAATAAAAGGATTTCTAATTTCGATAGTAACATAATGTTGGATCCATTCCTTTTGAATTGTCACTTTGTCCATCATGATTCTTGGGAAGAGACATTGGCAATAATTCACCTTGGACAATTTATTTGTGAAAATGTATGTCTATTTAAATCGCACATAAAAAAATCCGGTCAAATTTTCATTGTAAATATGAATTCCTTTGTTATAAGAGCAGCTAAACCTTATTTGGCCACTACAGGAGCAACTGTTAATGGTCATTATGGAGAAATCCTTTACAAGGGAGATAGGTTAGTTACGTTTATATATGAAAAATCGAGATCTAGTGACATAACGCAAGGTCTTCCAAAAGTGGAACAAATCTTTGAAGCGCGTTCAATTGATTCATTATCCCCGAATCTCGAAAGGAGAATTGAGGATTGGAATGAGCGTATACCAAGAATTCTTGGGGTCCCTTGGGGATTCTTGATTGGAGCTGAGCTAACCATAGCCCAAAGTCGTATCTCTTTGGTTAATAAAATCCAAAAGGTTTATCGATCCCAAGGGGTACAGATCCATAATAGACATATAGAGATTATTATACGCCAAGTAACATCAAAAGTGCGGGTTTCCGAAGATGGAATGTCTAATGTTTTTTCGCCTGGGGAATTAATCGGACTATTGCGAGCGGAACGAGCAGGACGAGCTTTGGATGAATCGATCTATTATCGGGCAATCTTATTGGGAATAACAAGGGCTTCCCTGAATACCCAAAGTTTCATATCTGAAGCAAGTTTTCAAGAAACTGCTCGAGTTTTAGCAAAAGCTGCCCTACGAGGTCGCATTGATTGGTTGAAAGGCTTGAAAGAAAACGTAGTTCTGGGGGGGATTATACCTGTTGGTACCGGATTCCAAAAATTTGTGCATCGTTCCCCACAAGACAAGAACCTTTATTTCGAAATAAAAAAAAAAAATCTATTCGCGTCGGAAATGAGAGATTTTTTGTTTCTCCATACAGAATTAGTTTCTTCAGATTCTGACGTAACAAACAATTTTTATGAGACATAAGAACCCCCATAAAAATATTTTTTACTTTACTAGACTTTTGAACTTAGAACACTAACAGGTCAAATTTTAGATTTTTAAGATTTTTATTTTAATAAGTAAAACAAGTCAGTTAATTCATTAAGGTGGTTATGTTTATACCATGTATCAATGGCCAACTCTTATCTTAGTACAAGGTTCTCTCGGAACAATTATTATTTATTTCAAGCTATTTCGGATCTTTCTTAATCTTCAAAAAGAACTAAATTCCGTAATGGAATGGTAGGATTAAAAAAAAGGAAGTGTGGAAAAAATGACAAGAAGATATTGGAACATTAATTTGAAAGAGATGATAGAAGCAGGAGTTCATTTTGGTCATGGTATTAAGAAATGGAATCCTAAAATGGCCCCTTACATTTCGGCAAAGCGTAAAGGTACTCATATTATAAATCTCGCTAGAACGGCTCGTTTTTTATCAGAAGCTTGTGATTTAGTTTTTGATGCAGCAAGTCAGGGAAAAAGTTTCTGTAATTGTTGGTACCAAAAAAAGAGCAACAGATTTAGTAGCATCAGCTGCAATAAGGGCTCGTTGTCATTATGTTAATAAAAAGTGGTTCAGTGGTATGTTAACGAATTGGTCGATTACGAAAACTAGACTTTCTCAATTTAGAGACTTAAGAGCAGAAGAAAAAATGGGAAAATTCCACCATCTCCCAAAAAGAGATGTGGCAATCTTGAAGAGAAAATTATCTACTTTGCAAAGGTATCTCGGCGGGATCAAATATATGACGAGATTGCCAGACATTGTGATCGTCCTTGATCAGCAAAAAGAGTATATAGCTCTTCGGGAATGTGCCATTTTGGGGATTCCTACTATTTCTTTAGTCGATACAAATTGTGACCCGGATCTCGCGAATATATCGATTCCAGCCAACGATGACACTATGACTTCAATTCGATTGATTCTTAACAAATTAGTATTTTCAATTTGTGAGGGCCGTTCTCTCTATATAAGAAATCGTTGATTAAGAATATATAGTGAATTCTTGGGCAACTGCGTAAATTTATGGAATCACTTACTTTACTATATCTTTTTTTTTGCATAGAATTTTTTTTTGCATAGAAAAAAGAAGGGGAATATTGATATATATTAGAGGGTATTGATATATATTATGATCTGATGTGCTTTCTTGGTATCCTAAATATAAGATTAATACTTCAAGTTGCTGAGTTGAGAAAGAGATGGTTGAATCAAAAGAATTCCTTTTTTGAAGTTCAATTTTTATCAGAGGACAATATGAATATTATACCTTGTTCCATTAAAACACTCAAGGGGTTATACGATATATCGGGTGTAGAAGTAGGCCAACACTTCTATTGGCAAATAGGAGGTTTCCAAATTCATGCCCAAGTACTCATCACTTCTTGGGTCGTAATTACTATCTTGCTAGGTTCAGTTGTCATAGCTGTTCGGAATCCACAAACCATCCCGACCGACGGTCAGAATTTTTTTGAATATGTCCTTGAGTTTATTCGAGACTTGAGCAAAACTCAGATTGGAGAAGAATATGGTCCCTGGGTTCCCTTTATTGGAACTATGTTCCTTTTTATTTTTGTTTCGAATTGGTCGGGTGCTCTTTTACCTTGGAAAATTATAGAGTTACCCCATGGGGAATTAGCAGCGCCCACGAATGATATAAATACTACTGTTGCTTTAGCTTTACTCACGTCAGCGGCATATTTTTATGCTGGTCTTAGCAAAAAAGGATTGAGCTATTTCGAGAAATATATTAAACCAACTCCAATCCTTTTACCAATTAACATCCTAGAAGATTTCACAAAACCATTATCGCTTAGCTTTCGACTTTTCGGGAATATATTGGCGGATGAATTAGTCGTTGTTGTTCTTGTTTCTTTAGTCCCCTTAGTAATCCCTATACCGGTCATGTTTCTTGGATTATTTACAAGCGGTATTCAAGCTCTTATTTTTGCAACATTAGCCGCAGCCTATATAGGTGAATCCATGGAGGGTCATCATTGAATTGACTCTTTTTGGAAATAGTATTTTTTTTTTTTGCAGCTTAGCTCAATTCATGCATGGTTCCAGATAATCTGCTTGGTTGCAAAAAAATAGTTAGAAATGCGTATGAATATATAGCCTAGAGTTGTAGGAGAGAGAATAGAATAGACTATATTATGGAATTTTCAAAGTATATATGCATTAAGGAGGGTGGAGTCAGGCTAGATCTATACTATAATATCCTTAATGTCTATAAGTGGAGTCCTCTTTTATGCAGGTTTCCACTTTAAGCAATGATTTTAGAATCCGATTCAATAGAAAATGAGAAAATATGCAAACAAAATAGAAGAAACAAATGTATATATATAGGATATTATATTATATATTCCTAGGTTAGATTCATTATCTAATCCGATATATGGATATGGAATTCCCTTCTATGTAGTTCGGACAATTCACATTATCATTTCAATTTGATTTCAATTTGTACTTTTTAGTTACTTTACTTCTCCCCAATAGAGCTTAGAAGTAAGAATTTATTGGTTGATTGTATCCTTAACCATTTCTTTTTTTTGACACGAGGAACTACTCACCATGAATCCACTAATTGCTGCTGCTTCTGTTATTGCTGCTGGATTGGCCGTAGGGCTTGCTTCTATTGGACCTGGAGTTGGTCAAGGTACTGCTGCAGGACAAGCTGTAGAAGGTATTGCGAGACAGCCAGAAGCAGAAGGTAAAATACGAGGTACTTTATTGCTTAGTCTAGCTTTTATGGAAGCTTTAACAATTTATGGACTAGTTGTGGCACTAGCGCTTTTATTTGCGAACCCTTTTGTTTAATCTTAAAAAAAAAATTCTTTCGATTTCGATTAGATACTTTTTTCTTTTTTTAGTAAATTGGTATTTGCTTCCACAATTCCAATTATATCAATACTTTATTTAATTTACTCCTATTTATTACTCCTGGAATTATCTATTTATCGGGACAGATAATACCCCATTCTAGGAAGGGCTGAGTTGAGTATTATTAATTTAGAAGATATGCTCACCTTCTTATTTCCCGTCCTTAGTTTAGGAAAGTGGAAAGTTTTTTCCTTTTATTTTAGGAATTTTGGGAACAGAACATTTCAACAAAGGAAGTCTTTCACCGGTCAAACAAGACGTAAGACTTAATCTAAAAGAAATTACTAGATTGAATCTATTTGCATTAAAAAAACCGATCAAAAAAGGGCGAGCGAAGTAAGTGATCGAAAAACTTTGTTCTTTGTTCGTCCTATCTATAAGAGGAGAGCATATGAAAAATGTAACCCATTCTTTCGTTTTTTTAGCTCACTGGCCATCCGCTGGCAGTTTCGGGCTTAATACCGATATTTTAGCAACAAATCTAATAAATCTAACTGTAGTGGTTGGTGTTTTGATTTTTTTTGGAAAGGGAGTGTGTGCGAGTTGTCTATTTCAAGAATAGATTGGATCTATCCGGCTGCACTTTATAATATTTTTTAGTATTTTTCGGATAAATAAGAAAAGGGTGCACGATCTCGACGAATTACTTCTGAATAAATTCAGAAATCATATGGAAGAACCATAGCATTTCGCGACTCATTGGTAAATCAACTTTGATTCTCTATAAACCAAGAATGTGAGACCATTAACACGGTTAAAGCTAAACTGCTTGAAGTCCAGGCAAAAAGAGGTACTCTTTCTACAACTATATTAGTATTAGTACCAATTTAAACGGGAAATAGCTAATGTAAAATTTATCTGATATAGAACACTCATATCGATAAAATGGTTTGAACTATTTACTAGAAAAAAAAGGGGGCACCCTGCCCTTTTTTAACCAATGCCGAATCGACGACCTATGTATAAAAAAGAGAAATTTTTTGGATTTGAAGAAAAAAAAAATAAAAAAGAATTCTATTAATTTTCATTTTCCATTTATTTAGTTAGTTTTTCTTAATGAAATTGAAATTATTAACTAGAGGGCAAATAAAAATAAAGAAACAACTTTGCTGACCATGATATATTTTTATCTAGGCGGAAGAGTCCTCTTAATATTTATCTAGTCTTATATAGGTTTCGGTATATTGAAATATAAACATAAAAAAGAAGATAGAGGATAGGCTCATTACTTAAAAAAAAGATATGGAAATAGCTATAGAAAAAAAAAAAGGAGCGTGAGAGCCAAATGAATCGAAAGATTCATGTTTGGTTCGGGAAGAGATCATAAAAGTTGTAAACTTACAAAATAATCTACTTTCATTAAAAGATTTATTAGATAATCGAAAACAGAGGATCTTGAGTACTATTCGAAATTCAGAAGAATTGCGTAGAGGGACCATTGAGCAACTCGAAAAAGCTCGGATTCGATTACAGAAAGTCGAACTAGAAGCGGATGAGTATCGAATGAATGGATACTCTGAGATAGAACGAGAAAAAGCAAATTTGATTAATGCTACTTCTATTAGTTTGGAACAATTGGAAAAGTCTAAAAACGAAACCCTTTATTTTGAAAAACAAAGGGCAATGAATCAGGTCCGACAGCGGGTTTTCCAACAGGCCGTACAAGGAGCTCTAGGAACTCTGAATAGTTGTTTGAATACCGAGTTACATTTCCGTACGATTCGTGCTAATATTGGCATTCTCGGGTCCCTGGAATGGAAGAAATAATTAAATTAATTAGGCCTTGAACTTCTACTTTCGTTTAGAATTTAGGCATTATTTTTCCCCTTGCTTCCGAAAAAAGAGTCAAGAAACACTAATGGCAACCCTTCGAGTCGACGAAATTCATAAAATTCTCCGCGAACGTATTGAACAATATAATAGGAAAGTAGGGATTGAGAATATAGGTCGCGTAGTTCAAGTGGGGGATGGGATTGCTCGTATTATAGGTCTTGGTGAAATAATGTCAGGTGAATTAGTCGAATTTGCAGAAGGTACTAGGGGTATTGCTCTGAATTTGGAATCCAAAAATGTTGGGATTGTATTAATGGGCGATGGGTTGATGATACAAGAGGGAAGTTTTGTAAAAGCAACAGGAAGAATTGCTCAGATACCCGTGAGTGAGGCTTACTTGGGTCGTGTTGTAAATGCTCTGGCTAAACCTATTGATGGGAAAGGCGAAATTATAGCTTCCGAATCTCGCTTAATTGAATCTCCTGCTCCAAGTATAATTTCCAGGCGTTCCGTATACGAACCTCTTCAAACAGGGCTTATTGCTATCGATTCGATGATCCCTATAGGGCGCGGTCAGCGAGAGTTAATTATTGGGGACAGACAGACTGGCAAAACAGCAGTAGCCACAGATACAATTCTCAATCAAAAAGGGCAAGGTGTAATATGTGTTTATGTAGCTATCGGTCAAAGAGCATCCTCCGTAGCTCAAGTAGTAACTACTTTCCATGAGGAGGGGGCCATGGAATACACTATTGTAGTAGCTGAAATGGCGGATTCACCTGCTACATTACAATACCTCGCTCCTTATACGGGAGCAGCCCTGGCTGAGTATTTTATGTACCGCGAACGGCATACTTTAATAATTTATGATGATCTCTCCAAACAGGCACAAGCTTATCGCCAAATGTCCCTTCTATTAAGAAGACCTCCCGGACGTGAGGCTTATCCAGGGGATGTTTTTTATTTGCATTCACGCCTTTTAGAAAGAGCCGCTAAATTAAATTCTCTTTTAGGCGAAGGAAGTATGACCGCTTTACCAATAGTTGAGACTCAATCTGGAGACGTTTCCGCCTATATTCCTACTAATGTAATCTCCATTACAGATGGACAAATATTCTTATCTGCGGATCTATTCAATGCCGGAATTCGACCCGCTATTAATGTGGGTATTTCTGTTTCCAGAGTAGGATCCGCGGCTCAAATTAAAGCCATGAAACAAGTAGCTGGCAAATCAAAATTGGAACTAGCGCAATTCGCAGAGTTACAAGCCTTTGCACAATTCGCCTCTGCTCTCGATAAAACAAGTCAGAATCAATTGGCAAGGGGTCGACGATTAAGGGAATTGCTTAAACAATCCCAGGCAAATCCTCTCCCAGTGGAAGAGCAGATAGCTACTATTTATACCGGAACAAGAGGATATCTTGATTCGTTAGAAATTGAACAGGTAAATAAATTTCTGGATGAGTTACGTAAACATCTAAAAGATACTAAACCTCAATTCCAAGAAATTATATCTTCTAGCAAGACATTCACCGAGCAAGCGGAAATCCTTTTGAAGGAAGCTATTCAGGAACAGCTGGAACGGTTTTCTCTTCAGTAACAAATAAATTTTGCATGTCTACTCTTGTTAGTAGAATAGGAATCGTTGAGAAAGCTTTTTCATTTGAATCATGCAAAAAAGTTTTCTTTGTTTTTAGTTTAGTATAGTTATTTAAAGAATAGATAGAAATAAGATTGCGTCCAATAGGATTTGAACCTATACCAAAGGTTTAGAAGACCTCTGTCCTATCCATTAGACAATGGACGCTTTTCTTTCATATTTTATTCTTTCTTTTATTTTTTTGCTTCTTCCGAGAAAAAACTGTTAGACCAAAACTCTTTTAGGAAATCAAAAAATCCAGATACAAATGCATGATGTATATATTATATCATGCATATATCATAAAGAAGGAGTATGGAGGCGGTAGTGGGAATCGAACCCGCAACCCCAAGGTTATGAGCCTTATGAGCTACCAAACTGCTCTATACTCTTAAACTAAAGAGGGGTAACTAGTGGATAAAAGAGGGTTGGATACGCCCCTCTACCAATATCTATACAAATAGAATAGTCCATTTATACAGAATGGTAAAGAGGCTCCTCTATGATTATCAATTCCAGAAATCCATACAAATACGAAAGGGTATTTTATCCTTACCAACTGGATCTTGTTGCACCCGGTAACAAACATTCATAAACCATTTCTCGAAGTACGTGTCCGGATAGCCCAAAATGTCGATAGTTAGCTCTAGGTCTTCCGGTCAAAAAACAACGTCGATGAAGGCGTGTAGGTGCACTATTACGCGGTAGGGATTGCAATTTTTCTCGCATTTTCGTTTTTTCACTCAAACTCAAGGGAGAAACTTTGCTTCTTATCTTTTTTTTTAAAGATTGACGAATCAAATGATATTTCTGTTCTAATTTCTGCCGCTTCTTCTCCCTCTGAATCAAACTTTTTTTTGCCATAATGTGTCGTTGCTATTATTACCAAGTATACGGTTCTAATCCTAGATGGAAAAATAAATAGAAAAAGAAATCTAAAAAGGCAGATCCTCCCTCTCTATCAAGAGTAATGAACTAGGTGCTGATACAGTACAAAAAAACAAACTAAATTAACCAAACTTGCCTGATGTTGAGGCAATCAAGAAAGCTGCATAAGTGAATATATAACCCACGGAAAAGTGAGCTAATCCAACCAATCTTGCTTGCACAATGGAAAGAGCCACGGGCTTATCTCTCCAGCGAATTAAATTAGCTAAAGGTGTGCGTTCATGAGCCCATGCTAAAGTCTCAATTAATTCCTGCCAATACCCCCGCCAGGAAATTAAGAACATAAATCCAGTAGCCCAAACAAGATGTCCAAATAAGAACATCCACGCCCATACCGATAAACTATTCATCCCAAAAGGATTATATCCATTGATAAGTTGTGAAGAGTTTAACCATAGGTAATCTCTTAACCATCCCATCAAATAAGTGGAGGATTCATTAAATTGTGAAACGTTGCCCTGCCATAATGTGATATGTTTCCAATGCCAATAAAAAGTAACCCACCCAATGGTATTTAACATCCAGAAAACTGCCAAATAAAATGCGTCCCAAGCAGAAATATCACAAGTACCGCCGCGCCCTGGGCCGTCACAAGGAAAACTATATCCAAAATCCTTTTTATCTGGCATTAATTTGGAACCGCGTGCATCTAAAGCGCCCTTTACTAAAATCAATGTAGTTGTATGCAAACCTAGAGCAATAGCATGATGAACCAAGAAATCCCCAGGTCCTATTGTTAAGAAAAGCGAATTACTATTCTCATTAACAGCATTCAACCATCCGGGCAACCATAGGCTTCGACCCGCATTGAAAGCGGGGCCATTCGTTGAAGATAAGAGTATATCGAACCCATATGTCGTCTTGCCATGAGCAGATTGTATCCATTGGGCAAATATAGGTTCGATCAAGATTTGCTTTTCTGAGTACCAAAAGCAAGCATGACGTCGTTATGAACATAAAGGCCCAAGGTATGGAATCCTAGAAAGAGGCTAGCCCAACTTAAATGAGATATGATAGCTTCTTTATGTCTAACATTCTTGCCAATACATTATCCTCATTCTGTTCCGGATTGTAATCCCTAATGAAAAAAATAGCTCCATGAGCAAAAGCCCCTGTCATGATGAACCCTGCAATATATTGGTGATGAGTATATAAAGCAGCTTGAGTAGTAAAGTCTTGTGCTATGAATGCATAAGGAGGTAAAGAGTACATATGTTGAGCTACTAAGGAAGTAATAACCCCTAAAGAAGCTAGAGCAAGACCTAACTGAAAATGAATCGAATTGTTGATTGTGTCATAAAGGCCCTTATGCCCACGCCCTAATCGACCCCCCGGAGGAGTATGCGCTTCTAAAAGATCTTTAATACTGTGCCCAATTCCGAAGTTAGTTCGATACATGTGACCGGCAATGAGAAAAATAAATGCAATAGCTAAATGATGGTGAGCCATATCGGTCAGCCACAAACTTTGTGTTTGTGGATGGAATCCCCCAAGAAGAGTTAGAATGGCAGTTCCCGCTCCTTGAGCGGTACCAAATAAATGATTACTCGAATCAGGGTTTTGGGCATAAAGATTCCATTGACCCGTCAAAAGGGGTCCCAACCCCTGGGGATAGGGTAATACATCTAAGAAATTATTCCATCGAACGTACTCCCCCCTGGATGCGGGAATAGCAACATGAACTAAATGTCCTGTCCAAGCCAAAGAACTTACCCCGAAAAGTCCTGACAAATGATGATTGAGACGAGATTCCGCGTTTTTGAACCACGAAAGGCTTGGTTTCCATTTGGGTTGTAGATGTAACCAACCCGCTATTAAGGACAGCGTAGAAAGAAATAATAGAAAAAGAGCTCCAGTATAAAGATCCTCATTGGTGCGTAATCCTATTGTATACCACCACTGATAAACTCCAGAATAAGCAATATTCACTGGACCAGCAGCACCTCCTCGAGTAAAGGCTTCCACAGCGGGTTGACCAAAATGAGGATCCCAAATCGCATGAGCAATAGGTCTTACGTGTAAAGGATCCTGTATCCATGATTCAAAATTTCCTTGCCAAGCTACATGAAACAGATTTCCGGACGTCCATAGAAAGATTATTGCTAATTGCCCAAAGTGAGAAGCAAAAATGTTCTGATAAAGACGTTTCTTCAGTAATATCATCATGACTTTCGAAATCATGTGCGGTAGCAATACCAAACCAAATACGACGAGTAGTGGGGGTCCTGAGCTAAGCCTTGGCTAAACCTGGGAAATCTTAATTCCATAATGCCTTTCAAATCCTCCTAGCCACTATCCTACTGCAATAATTCTCGCTAAGAAGAATGCCCATGTCGTGGCAATTCCACCCAGAAGGTAATGGGTTACTCCTACAGCGCGTCCTTGTATAATGCTCAAGGCTCTAGGCTGAGTAGCAGGAGCAACTTTTAATTTGTTATGAGCCCAAACGATAGATTCAATGAGTTCTTGCCAATAACCACGGCCGCTGAATAAAAACATTAAACTGAAGGCCCAGACAAAATGAGCACCTAAGAAAAAAAGACCATATGCAGATAATGAAGAACCATAAGACTGAATGACTTGCGATGCCTGTGCCCACAAGAAATCTCGAAGCCACCCATTAATCGTAATGGAACTCTGTGCAAAGTTTCCCCTGTAATATGAGTTACCACCCTTGATCACTTATAGTACCCCAAACATCCGACTGCATTTTCCAACTGAAATGGAAAATGACTACCGAAATTGCATTGTACATCAGAATAAACCTAAGAAAACATGATCCCAGGCGGATACTTGACATGTTCCCCCTCGGCCAGGCCCATCGCAAGGAAAGCGAAAACCTAGATTTGCTTTATCGGGTATCAAACGGGAACTCCGAGCAAATAAAACACCTTTCAAAAGTATTAATACAGTCACATGTATGGTAAATGCATGAATGTGATGGACTAAAAAATCTGCGGTTCCTAATGGAATAGGTAACAAAGCCACTTTTGCCACCTACTGCTACTAACTCGCCGCCTCCCCACGTTAAGCTAGTACTTGTTGTTGCACCAGGAGCTGTTACGCCAGGCGCAGTAGCATGGATATTTTGTACCATTGAGCAAAGATAGGTTGTAATTGTATGGCAGTATCCGAAAACATATCTTGTGGACGGCCTAAAGCACTCATGGTATCATTATGAATGTACAAGCCAAAACTGTGAAAACCTAGAAATATACATACCCAGTTAAGGTGGGATATGATTGCATCGCGGTGTCTAAGGACGCGATCTAATAGATCGTTGTATCGAGTAGTTGGATCATAGTCTCTTACCATAAAAATTGCTGCATGTGCAGCAGCACCGACTATTAGAAATCCGCCAATCCACATGTGGTGTGTGAACAAGGAAAGTTGTGTACCATAGTCAGTAGCTAGGTATGGATAGGGAGGCATAGAATACATATGATGAGCTACAACAATGGTTGTAGAGCCTAGCATAGCTAGGTTAAGAGATAATTGAGCATGCCATGACGTTGTTAAGATTTCATAAAGACCCTTATGGCCTTGTCCTGTAAATGGGCCCTTGTGAGCCTCCAAAATATCTTTAAGTCCATGGCCAATACCCCAATTGGTCCTATACATATGACCTGCGATTAGGAAAAGAATAGCAATAGCTAAATGATGGTGCGCAATATCGGTCAGCCAGAGACCACCGGTTACTGGATCTAGTCCTCCGCGAAAAGTCAGAAATTCTGCGTATTTGGACCAATTTAAAGTGAAAAAAGGGGTTGCTCCTTCGGCAAAACTAGGATAAAGTTGAGCCAAAAGGTCCCGATTCAAGATAAATTCATGAGGAAGTGGTATCTCTTTAGGATCCACCCAGCGTCAAGAAATTGGTTAATTGGTAAAGATACATGAATTTGGTGCCCCGCCAAGAAAGAGACCCAAGTCCTAATAATCCCGCTAAGTGGTGATTCAACATGGATTCTACATCTTGGAACCAGGCCAATTTGGGAGCGGCTTTGTGATAATGGAACCAACCAGCAAAAAGCATTAACGCTGCAAAAATCAATGCACCAATTGCAGTACAATAGAGTTGTAATTCACTAGTTATTCCAGATGCTCGCCAAAGCTGAAAAAAACCAGAGGTTATTTGGATTCCTCGGAAACCCCCGCCTACATCACCATTCAATATTTCTTGCCCTACTATAGGCCAAACTACCTGAGCACTGGGTCCAATGTGAGTAGGATCACTTAGCCATGCTTCATAATTGGAAAAACGGGCGCCATGAAAGTACATGCCACTCAACCAAAGAAAGATAATGGAAAGTTGCCCGAAATGAGCACTAAAGACTTTTCGAGAAATCTCCTCCAAATCACCAGTATGACTATCGAAATCGTGAGCATCAGCATGTAGGTTCCAGATCCAAGTGGGTAGTATCAGGGCCCTTAGCTAGTGTTCTTGAGAAATGGCCGGGTCTGGCCCATTCCTCAAAAGATGTTTTTACAGGATCCCTATCCACAACAATTTTTACTTCTGGTTCCGGCGAACGAATAATCATTAAGTCCTCCTCTTTCCGGACAAGACATACAAAGAGACCCGCCAACTGTCTTTTTAGTGAATCTTTGAAAGATATATATTTTGAAAGATAGATTTTGAAAGATAGATTTTGAAAGATAGATATTGTGATTAGTTCTTTTCTTTACTATCTACCATCCTTCTATTTTTTTTTTAGTTATTCACTGGAGCAATTATATATTGAAGTCAATCCGAGGCAAGTGTTCGGGTCTATTATGACATAAAGATTAGGTGCCTAACGGACATTGTTTATCTTGAAAAACAAATATTTCTCGACGTAAGAAAAAAATCTTTTTATTTTTAATTTAAGAAACTAGTGTATTTTTTTTTGAGGGCATAAGCTCCTATCTATATCTACTTTCCTTGAGCATAATATAGGGTTTTTTATTTGATTCTAAATTCCAAGATAACTCATTAGAATTATTAATAAGATGGTCCTAATATATTAGCAATATTTAGATTGCCCCCTCTTTTTATTCACTTTATTACTTCTATTCTAGACCCTATCCCTATGGTTTATTCTTATGAAATATCATATAAAATAGAAGGTATAAGAAATGGATATAATGAAATTCTTGATTCGATCTTACGACCTAATTTATTTGATTAATGGATCAACAACCAAACCACCCATTTTATGAAAAAGAAGGAGCATGGTCTTATTCAAATTCAAAGCGCTTCGTAATCTTCAACCAGTTCTGTGCTTCAATATAATTTCCCGGAGTAAGCGCTATAGCTTGTTTCCAATATTCAGCAGCTTGATCAAACCAAGCTTCCGCAATTT
>NW_028259461.1:4436562-4464661 GCF_056163025.1 Triticum urartu | reverse complement strand
GTAGATCACCATGAAGGAAAGCATTTTTTACATCCATTTGAGAGATTTGCCAAGATCGAGCTGCAGCCACAGCAATCAGAGTACGAACAGAAATTGAAACAACGCAACCGTACTATCTATTTACGAGAATTTGATTGCTGACAACACGACAACATCACGCTTCTCTTTCTTATTCTTATTTATATAACTGTCACTTTACCGGGCCGGAAAAGTGACACCGTCACGTCTCAGGGTCGTATGCCTGGAACAAGAAGGGTCGTCGTACAATTTCGGCGATTACAAAAAAGAAGGAGGCGAGCTCCCTATCCCTCTTTGTCTTTCCACTTCCCTCGTTCAGGAACAAACACTTCGCCAAATTCTTTTGAGTCCCGGCCCGGTTTTTCCCCACTAACCAATTACGTTACGACCACTGAACAAACTTGGTTGACGAACATGGTTTATGCGCCGCTAATCTAGCGGCTTGTCGAGCATTTGACAAACTCACACCATCCATTTCAAATGGGATTTGTCCCGTGGACACACGAGCAATCCAACCCGTCGGATTTCCTTTTCCTCTTCCCATTCGAACTTCTGCGGGTTTCCCCGTAATAGGAAGATCTGCGAGAACTCTTACCCATATCTTACAATTTCTTCGGAATTGTCCGCTCATAGCACGATGGAATTGTCCGATTGTAGCCCGACGCGCTGCTTCAATGGCTCGATATGAAAGACGACCAGCTCTACAACTTTTGGTGCCATATCTTCCAAAACCAAGTTGTGTACCATCCGGTTCGCGACCCCTACTACATCTGCATTTAAAATATTTACTATATTTCGTACGTTTCGGATATAGCACGTCCCTTCTTATTTTGACTATATGAGATCCGCACTTTGACACCTGAAATTCCGTTACGAGTAGATACTTCCGCAGGAGCATAATCGATTTTCTGGTTAAATACATTACAAGATGTTTTTCCATACTTTCCGCATTCAGTTCTAGCTATTTCCGCACCCCCTAATCGACCAGAACAACAAATACGTATCCCCTCCACCCCTTTTGGCATTATTAATGGAATATCCTTCACTATTTTACTAAAAATGGAACGAAATGAGATTGGATTGTTCCTCAGTTGAAAAGAGATGTCTTGAGCAATCAGAGAAGCACTTTGATAAACAGATTTGATCTTTACCGACTCAATTAAGGTATTAGTGTTTGTTCTATTAGACAAAAAAGATCGCATTTTTAGCACTTCGTTCAAATCAGAGTTGTACCCGTACGGAATTATCCTCTTTCTCAGTATGATCTCTATCATCATCTCTATTCCCTTTATCAATTTTCCTATCCTACCTAGGTCTATGAATTTCTCTATCAATTCCATTACCTTATCCTTACCCATGAGGTTCCTACATTTGATCCTAAATTGAGCTAGGAGTTGTTTCCGGGCATACTCAAAAAAAGGGTTATTATACACCCCAACCCCATCCCTTGGAAAAAAGAAGGTAGCACCGAAGAAAGGAAAGAGCGATATGGTGGTTTTTGTTGTTCCCGCGAAGCGAAGATCATTCGCTTGGCGAATGAAGTGGATCAACCTCTTTTTGGCTCGGGCCAAACACTTTTTATCGCTGGTAGAGCTTTCTAAAAAAAAAGCGATGCGAGAGCGTATTCTCTTATCTAAGCTTCCTCCCTTCGCTCCCCCCATCGTAGATGGTTCAGCCACACCCGGTGCCACGAAATGATTGAGAACTAGGACGGGGTCGAAATGCATTTTATTCTTAGTATTAAAAAAGTATTGCATGACCGAATAATTCAAGGAGGGGCGCACAGCGGGGAGGGTCCTTTTTAGTAGATGACTCGTCGGGCCGTCAGAGCGGGACTTCTTTGGTAAAAATAACTGGATTCTATTCCTTTTTAGTAAGGAGGCGGCATTTCCCATAAGGAAAGGTATGTCATTTACAACCCCGGCGTATTGAGGCCGCTTGAAGGCCCCGCTCACCCGAAGTGATTTATCCAAATTCTTCTTTCTCGATGGTGATCGGTCATGGTATCCATAACGTTGCATCTTTTTCGGCCAAATCCGGATTTCGTTTTGCTTCTCCCGGTCGATCGACTCGACTCTTTTCCCTGCCCCCTGGCCTCTCACTTCGTTTCGTTCTTCCTCTGTACCCTCGCTTGAATGAAGACACCCGATCGGCCCGACTTTCCCAAATGTCGGCCACCAGCCCTTTTCCTGTAGTACGGGTCTTGATTTCTTGTCTTGTTTTCGTTTTAGTCGTGGTGATCGCCCGGGAAGAAAGAAATGAATGAATGTCCTTTTGGGAAAATGTAGAATAATACACCTACCGAGACGAAAGCCAAGGGCGAGTTTCGTAGGTGGACGTATCGAACTAAAATAAGATCTAAGATTGACATCTTGATACAATGATTTACCATAATAATAAATAGAGTCAATGGTGACAGAGCCGTGGGAAGAGCCGCTTCTTTTTTGCGGCGGGGGCTTCCATTCACCAGCGCAGACTACATACACGTGCTCTCTGAACCGTGCTAGATAGTCACCCATCACACGGCTCTCAAACCCAACCTGTGGTGGATCCCGGGGGACAAAGCAAAGTCAAAGCGCTTGATCCTTTGCCCCATACTTTGAGATCTTCCTCCCCGCCGATCAAGCAGCAACGCAGCTCGTGATAGGCTTAGCTTAAGCCGCTAACGTTCGGTTCGGATAAGTAAAGTCCCTTCGGTCGGTTCGCTCAGGTGGTCTTCCCTTATTTTCCCTAACGTTCAGAGTTGTTCTGGTTTGAGAAAGGAGCACCGCCAAGTCCACTAGGGGCGCCCTGAATGAATAAGAAATGGACAGCTGAGGTCAGGCTTGCATGAAAAAAGAAGATAATAAGTTAGATGTACACACCTGAGGTTGGTAAGAACTGAGGGACAATGCCCCCCTCACTGGGCCCATCAGCGAAAGCAACTGCTACTTAATCGTAGGTTTGCTTTCGTGCAAGGCCCCCGCTGCTGGAACAGGCGGTTGTCATTTTCAAGTAAACGCCCCGCCCCCTTTCTTTGCCCGCCGGCCGCCTAGCTCGTTATTCTTTGAGATCTGGATAGAGTCTCGCTTCGGGGCGGGGGAAGCATGGATTCGATAGATCTATCGAATCCATGCTGCAAGCAGCAAGCGTAGGCTAAAAAGGCAATAGTCTAACGTTGGGGTAGGGCGCGCCAAAACAACCGGGGGCCCCGGAGGGGTCAGTACAAAAGTACTATATTCTTTCCACTTACTTTCATTGGCTAGCTGCCTTTTGTAGCGCGCGTACTCTGATCCTCTTCTACGAATCTACAACTCTCTTTACTGAGCGAGACTTCATCTATATCCCTAAAAGTGGATTTGGATTCCCATTTATTCTTTGAATGACAGCTTCAACTAGGCTCCACCTTAGAGAGGGTTTTCGGTTTGAATCAAGATAGGGTCAGGGGCGCGTCGGAACGGTAGCTGCTTAGTCTCATCCGAGAGTCCAATCTCTTTGTACTGTGCTTGCTTTTGTGTCTTTGAATAAAAAAGAAAGAAGGGGGTCGATTTAGGCTCCTTCCCTTCCACTGCATAGCTGCGCTATCAGGTACTACGAGCCCTCTGCCCCACGCATCTAACCAGCTCGCGTGGTTCACCGGTTCCACCGAAAACTCTCATTTGTTGAAGCGGAGCATAGTGTGGCGTCGAGCGAGAAAGGTCTCTTTTTTGGTTTATTCACTGATCTGAAATGAAACTTAGCACTTGTTTTTTTATTGATTCCTGGGGCTAGGCGTTCGCAGAATCAGTCTATCCGAACCGCAGACGCACTTTTCAGATCAGTGACGGCCTCTCCAGCAGAGCTGGGCGCCGGGGCCCTGGATGCGCTAGCGATCGGCACATTAGGGGAGTACTTGCCCGGGTTTCTCGGCCTGGTATCCTTATCCTCGCGTTCATGATATCTACATTCAACTGTGCCCCGGAGACACGGTCGAAGCACGCCCGCCCCGTGTGCGTCTTTCACGACATGCTCTGGTCCCGGGTTTCTTCCTGTGGTCTTCTAGCGTTAGAAGAAGTCGTGTCCGTCCCGGACATCTGCAACGTCCTCTCACGCCTTTTTTGGGGGGACAAACAAAGATCAGGAAAAGACGGACCGAACCCATTCGGTGACTTTCGCGGTCGCCCTCACTGAACCGACTTGGATCTGAACTACGATTCAGATCAAGTCTTACCGAAATTGGATTTCCTTTTCGTGCCATATGTCGCTTATACTTTACTTTTTCCCTTTCCGCCCTTTCCTCTATTTGTTCGATAGGGTCTTCGTTTTATTCGAATTCTAAACCCATTGTCGTCCACAGTTTCCTTGTCGACGCGAAGGGGCCAGCAGCCCCCAAACCAAAGTCTGAGATCAGAACTCATACCGCGGTTGTGGCTTGAAGGCCGCATGCAAGTTCTTCAATATTTAGAGAGTATGTGTTAGTACGAGATCGCGCTATCAACTTATTTCATCTTTCTCGATGATTAGGACAAAATTGTATCCCTTAGGAACCGTACATGCACCTTTGTTTGGATGCCGATCGAACATTGTTACAATACGAAATACTTGAAGGCCACACGCAATTGACTCACCTACATTTTATGCTCCCACCCTTTTGTAGAAAAAGCCTCTGCCTCTGGGGAAGTGCTCACATCAACTCCAATTTGGATGGAGCTTCTCGATGGGTTAGAGCGTTTGCGAACCAAAAAGGGGAAAAACCCATCCTCCAAAGTAGTGAAGTGAGCCAGTACAATAAGACAATAGGTCTCATGGGCCAAGCCTGCTATCAGGCAGTGAGTGGGAATCAATCCTGAAAGAGAGAAGGTCTAGTGCTCTCAGAAAATATTTGATTCGCCGAAAAATTGGCTTTATCAGACCAATCCATGTTCAGAAGCCTTCCATCAAAAGTCAGTGGTCTAGGCCGCTTTCCTTGACTTTGAGTTGGATCTCATTCTTCTTCCCGGCACAAAAAGAGGGTAGACTTCATCCGAGACACATGGGTTCTTTTGCTTCCTTCAAAGAACTCGTCTTTGAGCCTCTAAAAAGAAGGGCATAGTATCCCAGCCACCTAGACCACCTAAAAGGAAGGAATTGGTCTTTAGCTTTGAGTGATCCAATCATTGGTGAATGGGTTCAGTAAGGTAGAAGGAAAGGGCCCCTCCCGACCTGGGAAATTCACAGCAGGAAAGACTGGCGCCGATCAGCGAAAGCGAACCCTTCAGTACATCGCGTTCAGCCCTCCCTCAAAATCCCATTTGTTTTATTGAGGAATCACTCTTGATCCTCTAAAGGCTCTTCTCCGTCTATAACTCAAAGTCCATCTGTCTCTCGTGGAAGCGCTTTAGAGTGCCTAGAAGATCCAGCAAACGGGGGTGCCAATGCTGTCCCAAGACCAGATCACGGTAGGTAGCTGCTTTAAAGAGGTTGGGAGACAGACTGGTGAACAATCTTCTTCTTGTTTTCTCCGACCTAGAGCACTCTTTTTTTCAATCGTACGAAGAAACTCCGTGAAAAACCCAGCTATCACTCCTATGAGACGGCTAACTCCCAACTCCCGATACATTCTTTAGAGTCGACCAAAGGACTCGTTGGTTTGGACATAGTTTCTTTGTTCCTGTGTTTCTGTTTTGCTCTCCCCCTTTTTTCACTTAGTTTAGTTGGAATGGAAAGAGAACTTCCTTCAGTTTTTCTTTTTTTTTGTTGCCTGGTTCGGTCTCTCCGAGTGGAATAAGTGGGTCCTTCTTCTTTTTCCTGACTGATGAAGGTCGAAACTGAAGATCGAATCAAGCGGAGTCTGGATTCCTATGTTCGTACCAACTCAAATGATTGATGAATTGGATCTTGAGTATGCTCACTTCGCTACTCAGCAAGGGTGAAAGAATGACAAAGAGACTGACATCACAGAGGATGGGAAGGACCCAATCGCCTGCCTCTTTCTTGGTCCACCCCCCCCTGGTGGGTACTTTATAGCTCACAACACGAGATAGGCAGATATGTGACATAGAAAAATTGCTTTCATTGACAACAAGACTCTCTTCCTGATTGGGATTGGTCTGTGCAGGATCTCCTTCCCTATGAGACTCTTGCTTCCCTTTGAAAGAGGCAGACCCCTACTTCAATTGTCATCTGACGACTCTTCCCCAGCTGTGGACTCAGACCTCTCACAACCAAAAAAAAGAAAATCAAAATCAAACGAATCCGAATATAACCAATCTATCGCCTTTGATGACTCGTTGACAGCCTCCTCAACCCAAGCTTCCATCTCCTGCTCCAGACATCGGCGCTTGCCCGCGCCAGTCCATGAAAGGTGGATGAAGGTGAGTTTGACTACGAACTCGAGGATGCTGGGAACGATCTCTTTTCGGGGAATCACTCCCGTCGAGAGGCCCTCTTCCTCCCTTTTTCTGAATCTGGGAGAGAGGCAAAAGAGAAGTCCAGAGAGACCTCGACTCTTTCAGGGAAAGGAGGGAGATCGAATGCGAGATGGAGTCCCTGCCGAATGGAATGGACATCCTTGGGGACAGCTGTGTAAGACTTAATTTACCATAAAATTGGACGGAAAAACTACTAAAAAGATCACAAGAAACCCAGCTCAAAGTGAATGGAGAGAGAACCCCTGCGCCTTGGAAGGATCTGAAGCTGTTCGGACACTCATAGACAAGTGAACTCCAATCCAGGATCCCTCGAAAAGTGAAGTGAACTAGCCAGGTAGAACAGTCAGGTTAGGAAAAGAGTCTTTCATGTCAAGGTGAACATAGACAGACAAGGTTAGTTTGTTTTCCTTAATTCTCAGAGAAAAGACTCGTTGCTGGAACCGAGAGCACTGGCGATTGCTTTCTTTCTGACCTTCAGCCGAGAAATTCCATACCTTCCACCGACTTCTTTTGTGTGTGGCCAGAACGTGATGCTTTCCAATGCCGAGTACTTTTCTTAACAATGTATGAAGCCCGTAAAACCGAAATCGATCCAAATCCACGACCTTGACGATCGAGGAAAAAGGGTATGTATTATTATGGTGTGAGCCTTCTTTCTTTTTGGCCTTAGATTATCATAAGCGAGGAATGGTGCGTGCTAGCCTTCAGACTATACTTTATTGTAGGGAAAGGGAAAAAATGGAGAATATCTTTAAGAACCCTAGAAAGAATTTCACTTGGAGCAACAGGGGTCAGGTCACACTATATCAATATCATAATTCTCTTTTTTTTAATTGATACTGATTAGCCGTAAATCAATTTGATTTTGTTATGCCATTAAGGAAACATTATTTGGGATACAATACCCATTTTAGAACCGTTCACTACTAACAAATAGAAAATATCAAAATAACAAATAATAACTAATAATATAGTTAATGGTTCCAATTTTTCCTCAATTTGGCAGTCTGTGACTGGAAATCCTTTCTCTTTTCAATAGAAAGAGAAGGTATTTAAGCAATGTGTGTTTTGAGATACAATCAATCGAAGAGAATAAAACTGGGTCCAATAAAAAACAGGAATGAATTTATTAAAAGGGATTGGAAAGGGATAAGTACAAAGGGATTCAACGATCTAAAAAAAATCAAAAAGGGTTTAATAATCCCCTCCTACGAATAAAAATTAGTAAAATAATGTGGATGAATAAGATTTTGCTCGATTTTGGATCGGATTTGGCGGCATGGCCAAGCGGTAAGGCAGGGGACTGCAAATCCTTTATCCCCAGTTCAAATCTGGGTGTCGCCTGACCAAAAAAATACTTAGGATTTCTTATTGTACTGATTGAACTCGACAAATTCTTGCCCTGCATAAGCAAAGGAAAAGAACTAGGCCTGTCGATACTGGATTTTACCATAGTTCTAGTTCTAAAAAAGACTGTCAATTTCTTCTTAAAAATAGGGCTCTGGCAGGGTTCTGGGTAGTGGCCCAAACCGATACCAATAGGGATGAGGGATATATACTTATGAATTTCATAATTGATTCTATTCCGCAATTCATAACTACGAAAGTAAGAGGTCGGAAATCTTGGTATCCAAAGGTCCCTAAAGGACATTCCTTTTTTGCTCCTAGGATTGAAGAAGAGATTATACGAAAGACTATCAAGACTTCCTAATTATCTGACACTACCTACACTAAAGTAAGGTCTACTGACTCTGTCTGGAATTAGATTGGATAGGCTGATGGGAAATTTAGGAGTTGTGGAAAGAAGAGACTTTCTTTCCATACTTACGAGAGACTCCGAGTACTCAAACATTCAATCAGGATGGTCGGTTAGCTCTTATCTTTTAGAATAACTTAGTAAAAAAAAAGTAAAAGTAATAAATAAAATGAATCTCCTAACTCGGTAGCCCATGAGGTTCCAATGGTTAGTTTTGGATTTTTTCAGGCAAGAAAGCAAAGAAGAAGGGAGGATTCTCTATTACCAACTTCCCCCATTGTCCTGTCCTCATTGGTCATTCATCTTTCCCGATCTAGTGCCATCGTTCTTCAAGGTGCCGGAGGGTTTGAAGCATACCTACTACCCCTCCCCTGAGCTTAGTTCAGAGTTGCCTCAGCGCGCTCGAGTAATAACTGGGAAAATCAAGGCTGGACAGGTCTTCGAGCCAACTTCAGGAAGAAATGCAAGTGAAAGAGAATGCTCTCGAGGGCGCAGGAGTCTTTTTCTGTCTTTCTTATTGGAAATCCAAATCGAAATGCCTCAACTTGATAAATTGACTTATTTCTCACAATTCTTCTGGTTATGTCTTCTCCTCTTTGTTGGAAGATGAGTACACATCGGGTAATCCGCCCACGAGAGCCCAATCACAAGAGGCTCATACAGAAAGCAATCAGCCCATAGCCCAATATCGAGACCACAGCCTATTATTCAAACCACAAAGGATCCGTCTTTCATCGTCCAATCTTCTCGATCGAACATATTGACATCAATACTCCTTTCCATGGCCATTCACGGCCCGCGAAGATCAACCACTCGTGCCCGAGATCACTATCCAATCAAAAACCAGACTTCCAAGATCCATCTCACTCAGACCCTTTTGAATGTAGCGGATAACAACGGAGTGGGGCTATCGAATTGATATGTATTCGAATCTTAGGAGCTGGTAATCACTGATATGCTCATATTGGTGACGTTATTGTTGCTGTAATCAAAGAAGCAGTGCCCAAAATGCCTCTAGAAAGATCAGACAGAAGTAAGACGAGCTGTAATTGTACGTACATGTAAAGAACTCAAACGTGACAACGGTATGATAATACGATATGATGACGGTTGTCATTGATCAAGAAGGAAATCCAAAAGGAACTCGAGTTTTTGGTGCGATCGCTCGGGAATTGAGACTTATGAATTTCACTCAAAGAGTCTCATGAGCTCCTGAGGTATTAAAAATACTAGTAGTAGAGACTATGATATAGTAGGGTATCAGAATATAGATCAATTAGTAGATTGTGTCTGACGCATATACATGAAAAAAAAGAATAATTAGATAATAATAAGAATAAGAATTCGAATCTTAATAAAAGGAAGGGTTCGAATAGCATCTACTAATATTACCGAAAACTTTGTGAAAATACTTCTACGAGAAGGTTTTATTGAAAACGTTCGAAAACCATAGGGAAAGTAACAAATCTTTCTTGGCACGTGCCCCTGCTCCTGGTCTTCGAACTAGTCATTAATGGTCGGCAACATAGGTACCCTTTTTCGGTATGCGTTGCGAACACTTTCATTTTTAGCGTCTCATCTTCTCTGGAGAAGCTCAAATCGAACGGATAGAGCAGATGGTCCAACTACAGAACTTCTTCTTTTTCATTACTTCCATGGTCGTGCCCCGTGGCACGGCAGCACCCGTACTATTGAAATGGTTCGTCAGTAGAGATGTTCCCACTGGTGCCTCTTCTTCCAATGGTACTATAATTCCTATTCCTATCCCTTTATTCCCTTTTTTGGTCTATCTACATTTAAGGAAATTCATACGCTCCATGGACAGAGCAAAAAGTGGAGTGTTGGTCAAAGCAAGCCGCCCTATTCTATTACCAGACAAAATGGAGAGAAGCTCATCCGCTAGAAATGCTTTATTTCGTTTCGTTCCCGTTCTTCATTTCCTTATTATCGAATCCATGGGGGACTTGTCATATTTAGAATCTTTCTGCGGTCTGCTCTGTTTACAATTCTTTCGTACTCTCTTCTCTTTACCACGCGATAGGTCAGCGAAGCGTGAGCGGGCGCTCCGAAGTAAAGGCCAAACACTTCGGCCTAAGGGGAATGAGCAACAAAATGACAAGATGAGGTGCCCCGGGCACCCCCATATAGAAAGAAGGGTCGAAGGTTTTGGGCCTGTAGCTTTCCCCGCCCCCCCCTCGTCGAGTGGTGCTTGTTTGGGGGGTGTGCCACCAGAAAGCGGGCTTGAAGCTCTCGCCTTACCAACGAGCCGACTGCTGATGGCTGTTGGTCACGACTACTACAAAAAAGTGAAGATGAATCTTTCTATTTCACATGGAGGAGTGTGCATCTTTATGTTGGGTGTTCTTCTGTCGTGCGACCCGATGGCTTATGTGCGACCTGTGGCCCACGCCTCCTATTCTATTTGTTCAGGGCGGGCGGCGTGAACTCTGATTCGATCCGGGTATTCAATCCCGCCGCTGAGATGCTCAGTTGACTCCTTAACCTTGATAGGAAGATGGCTTATTCCAAAATTCGTGCATAAGGGTAAGGAACTTTGGATGAATTAATGCGAATGGGTGTAAGCCTCGCTGCTCGGAAACACCCAGTGCTGACCACACTGAGAGACACGAAAGCGCAGGTAATGCCAGTTGGCGAAGTGGCGTTAAGCATCCCTAGCGGTACGCAAAGAGAGGTCGTGATGATATCATCTACGTCCGTACCGCTCCTCGTGGAGTAGATCCCGCATCCAACCAACCCTTTTTTGACCAGGGAACGGGAGAATTCCCACTACCGCTGGCAGGCCAGCCGGGCCGTGAGCGCGGTGGGAACGGGCTTCCCAAAAAGCGAGCCCCGGCCCGGGTCAGCATAGAATGGGGGGGACGGCCCTAATGTTGTGTTGGCCGGGTTGCGGGCGGATAAAAGCGGACGTGGGGACTCGGGTCGGGGCACAGCGTAACTAAGAGAGCCATTCCATTTAGGGCGAGACAGAATGGGCGGGCACAAGTGGTCTGGTGTCCGAGCCGATTGGTCAGACGACGACTACTGCACATATTATATTAGCCGCCTATCCCGGAATGGACTGGGATGGAATAGAAAGAACGCGAAGCAGCAAGCAAGGGATGAGCGCTTTGTTGCGCCTGCGCATACGTTTTCTTGCTGGGTCGGTTTGTTTTTGGGGGGTGGGGCAATAAGCTTGCTTCTTCACAAGCTTATCCCCGCCCCCTTTCCTGTCCGTCCCGACCGGCAGCAGTTGGGTCTCCCCATCTCTCCTCAACTTCCCCGGTCTTCGGCCCGAGCTGTATGAGGCAGAAACTCGTCCCACGTACGGTTCGGAGGCCGAGCCCCACCCCTGCAATAATGGTGCGGCTTAGGTCAACTAATACGAATAAGATACAGTTCACTCAACGATTGCCCTTGGGTCCCGAACTCCATATGGGGAAGGAACGTTGTTGTTTGCGAGGTCTCGATCATTTACATGGACCCACTTCTCATTCCATTTGTGGGAATTTGATGATTTATAAACCGTCCCCAACGAGCGAAAGGTTCATGTTTGAACATGATGAATCACTTCGTGCCGACCTGTTGCCCATAAACTTTCCTGCCTCATATGAGAATGGAAAACTGGAAGATTTTCTGCATCGGTGGATGAAGAATCACGAACATAAGAATTTCTGGTTTAGCATGTTCCCAGAAAGAAGATACTTTTTTTCCATTCGAGAAACGAGGAGCACGACTGAAGTGGCTATACATACAAATCCATTTACGGATCTATATGCTCCGATTGGAACTGGAAGTTCCAGAACTGGCGGCTGGTATACCACCATAATGAAATTGCCTTTTATTTTTAGTATTCGGATAGGATTTCTGTTGGCTTCATCGGGAGGCTCGCGTAGTTTGTTACGTCAACTCCAAAAGGATAAGTTGCATTGGAATCGAGAAAGTTTCGTTCATAATTGCATAAAAGGAGTCAAAATAGTGGCTGCGGCGCGTCGAGGGTCAACCTTTGATATCGAATAACCTTTCGAGCCTTCCCCAATGGATCTCTATCCTCCTTTGAAACCAATAGAAGTTCACTGACCATCCCTGTCAAACATAACCCAAGGTAGGATCGAGAGGAGAAGAATAGGACTCTTGCTAGTATCATAACCTCTCGATGGGAGAATGAAACCATGGTACCTACCTCCCTCCCTTACTTGGTAATCTAAGAACCCTTCAGGGGGGGAGCAAGAGATCTTCCATACCAACATTTTGTTCGCCACCCCTGCTTCCTCCTCCACTTGAGCTTGTGCAGCAAATCTACTTTATGCTTAGGCCAGGTCCTGCAAGTAAAGAGAAGTAAATATTGGAAACATGGGTATCTAGTTTATTTTATTCAACGGCTGAGTAATTGAAATTCCTTGCTTCTTCAAGCAGGAGATCCCGAGTACCGGGTGTCGTCAGACTCCCATTCTATTACCTTTGTGCCAAGAGCACGTTAAGCTGCCTGGGCTGTTCCGCTACCGGCGTGTAAAGAAGCTCCGCCTAACGGCTAAACCAATGAATTTCTCTCCTTAAAGGAATCTACTTCCCTGACTGTCAACTACTCGCTTCTTCACCGGTATCACACCCGCGCCAGACTGAACAGCAGAGTGAGAACCCAACCAAATACGATTCTTGTATTATCTTACCGAAATTCGGATCCATTTGGCTCCAAAGGAGCAAGCGCGGGAGTTCTAATAGGACTTTGAGACTCGAAAAATCCTTCGGGCTGCTGAGAACAGAGAGAAGTAGTTGCAGAGAGGTTTGATAGGGTTAGGCAGATGCCCCATTATTCGTAAACAAGAAGAAATCCAGATTAGTTTGATGGAGCTGTGGCTTAGCACAAGCATGGTGTCAATGTGGTTCCTCTCGACTAAACACTTAAACAATTGGATCCAGTAGGGTTCAATAGAGGTATGGTATCGGCAACCTTTTAGGGAGCGAGATTCTTTGGAATAAGATAGCTGCCCAGAGCTTGCGACGTACCTACCCCCTGGGCGTAGATAGAATTAGGTAAGATAAAAATCGATTGGAAAGTCCTAAATTAGACCAATTCAATTCCGTCTGCTAGAATAAGAAAAAAGTGCTTCCGAATTTCTCTCATCCTTTATAATGAGAATTTCTCTTTGTTCAGTAATAACTTAATCTTGCAATAAAACACTCTTGCTTGGAAGGTATGGTAAAGGTAAACTGTTTCTATTTTTTGATATAAAAAAGAGAGTGCTAAAGGAGTCATTCAGAAGTGAGTGAAGGGGCAAAGCTCATTTCTTTCATTCAGGAATGGACACTGGACCAGAATGAAATGTGGGAATATCGGGATTGGCAGATTTTTTATATTGAAATAAAAAAAAACTCAACACGACTAGTGAATTCAAATTAGAGTCACTTGCGGATTTCTTCAAATTGTTGTAGTGTAGTATTGTGGTTTTTCAGTAAAGACCCCGACCTATAAATATTCACAGCCCGGCTCATACGGGCGGACAATATTCACCCAGAGCCCCGTTGCGACCGCAATGCTGTTCTTGAAGGACCTTACCTTAGAGCAAAAAAAAGGGAATAGAAGTTAGGAAGACTACTGACGTAGGGCGGCGGGTGAGCTCAACCTCGAACCAAACAAGCAACGGATTGAGCAACTAGCGCGAAAGCCGTTGCGCGTTAGCGCATCCGTTTTCTTGCTCCATCGTTATTAGTTTCTATTCTCTCCCTGCACGAACCTCGGTCCAATCAATTTGTTTGGAATTGGGGTTAGGACCGGTTAGAACTCCCATTTCCCGATCGGAGGTTTGAGCTGCTATGGCAAGCTTTTTTTCCGAATAGTGGGTATGGGGAACCCACCGTACCAACACGATTGGCTGGTGTTGCTGATACCGGACCCGTTATAACCCCGATTGGAAGGGCAGGCCAGTCTGAGGCTCTGGGGATGCGAGGCCATTGAAAGTGAGTATCCCATATTCTATGACGGAGATAGAGCATTAATTGCAGTTTTCACCCCACCTTAACGACCGAGCGAGGGATGAAATCTTTCGACGACTAGGGAGGCGTCACCCGAGGCCGATTCCAGTGGATCACTATAGAATCTTCTAGAAGCAGGTTCTCCGGGCACTATGGTAGGACGTGGATCGATCATGACGAGAATGGACTTCTCCGTCATGTAATGGTTTAGAAGAGTCACGGTCCTGTTCCCCGCCGGGCTTTTTCCCTTCTCGACTAGACGAAGGAGATATTCATTCCATTCAGGCAGGTGAGGAAGGGCGGCGTCGGCTTGACCCTGTCTTCTCTCTTGGTCGGGTCGGAGGCTAAGTTTCTCATTCAGTGGTGAGGTGTTCATAGAAAGCAAGGCCTCGCCCAACGAGTGGCGGATTTGGTTTGGATGGGGTCTCGCTTGGACGCTGGGGAGATCCATAGATCTGGATAGAGTCTTTCTCGCTCAGTAAAGAAGAGTACGCGCGCTACGGCTTACGCAGTGGATCTTCGGGCAACCAACCCGGCACATCCAATTCCGATCAACAACTTGGAGGTATGGCTGAGTGGCTTAAGGCATTGGTTTGCTAAATCGACATACAAGAAGATTGTATCATGGGTTCGAATCCCATTTCCTCCGGCACGGAAGTAGAACGGGCGGGCGAAATTACGTGAGAGAAAGAACCTCAGATTGATGGAGTCCGCCGTCGGACAGAATAGCTGCTTAGTGACTAGGAGCGGAGCGCCCCTTTCTTGTTCTTGGTGGCGTCTATAGCGAAGAAGACCTTCCCGAACGAGGGCCGTCCAGTCCCTGGCCGGCTCTCGGTTCTTGAGCAAGCTCCTCCACTGCAGGTAGGATGCTCATAGATGAAGAAAAGAGACTTTAGGCAAGTGGTTCTGGTAGCTCAGCTGGTTAGAGCAAAACAAGCAACGGATTGAGCAACTAGCGCGAAAGCCGTTGCGCGTTAGCGCATCCGTTTTCTTGCTGGACTGCAAATCCTTTTTTTCTTGTTTCAGTGGGAAGAGCAAGGGGCATTGCCCTTGAAATCCTTCAGTGGTTCGAATCCACATCTGAGCGTCTTTTTTTCGGTATGCCGCTCCGCGAGCAAGGAGCGCCGCGAGGAGAGCGAGAGAACGAAGTGGGCTTTGGTGATGTCGGAATTTGCACCTATTTGTATCTATTTAGTGATCAGTCCGCTAGTTTCTTTGATTCCACTCGGTGTTCCTTTTCCATTTGCTTCCAATAGTTCGACCTATCCAGAAAAATTGTCGGCCTACGAATGTGGTTCCGATCCCTCCGGTGATGCCAGAAGTCGTTTCGATATACGATTTTATCCGGTTCCTATTTTATTTATTATCCCTGATCCGGAAGTCACCTTTTCTTTTCCTTGGGCAGTACCTCCTAACAAGATTGATCTGTTTGGATCTTGGTCCATGATGGCCTTTTTATTGATTTTGACGATTGGATCTCTCTATGAATGGAAAAGGGGTGCTTCGGATCGGGAGTAACCACTTTTGAAAGGGCAAAGGGGGGAAGGACATAGGAAAGAGGGATGCCTACAAAAAATCAATTGATTCGTCATGGTAGAGAAGAAAAACGGCGCACGGACCGTACTCGAGCTTCGGATCAATGTCCCCAGAAGCAAGGAGTATGCCTGCGTGTTTCGACGAGAACACCGAAAAAACCTAATTCAGCTCTACGTAAGATAGCAAAAGTACGGTTGAGCAATCGACATGATATATTTGCTCACATTCCAGGCGAAGGTCATAATTCGCAGGAACATTCTATAGTCTTAGTCAGAGGAGGTAGAGTGAAAGATTCGCCAGGTGTGAAATCCCATCGTATTCGAGGAGTCAAGGATTTGCTGGGAATTCCGGATCGTAGAAAGGGAAGATCTAAATATGGTGCAGAAAGACCTAAATCGAAATGAATGGAAGATGCCTCTGGAACTTTTTGGTTCTTTTTTGGGGGCGATATGGAAGCAGCTAGCTCCCTTTCCCTTATTACGTTACCATTTCTCTCCGCTATTCTTCGCTTAGAAGGGCTTGAGAACGAAATAAAAGTCAATCCTCTCACCAATGAAGCGCATAGGGATAGGATGCTCAAGCTCCTTGATGAGATTATTATCGATCCGAACGATCCACAGAATGCAGGGGTAATCCTTGCTTCCAGGATACGCGTCGAGATTAATAAAATCGTGGACGATATCGATCCGTATTGGCTAACCGACCTTTCCTCTAATATAAGCGCGCTTTCTGAAGCAGTGCATGGAGGGGTGGAATGGGATCATCGGGTCGAATATCGCCGTCAGGCTTTGGCGGATTTGCAAGAATTTGGTGCAAATGGTTTGGTCTTTAAAAGGGCTGTGAGGGACGTGTGGCCTTCGTCGATGGGAAATCCATCGTATGCGTTACAAATCCACTAGCATTTTGTTCGTGAAAGAATGTTCTTGTTTTTCGTTGGAAAAACCAACGCCGATCTAAAACTAAGTCTCCCTTTCTCTTTTGTTTGGGAGCAGAGCTGAAAAAGATGGGGAATCACGATGGATCCTTTTTTTTTCCCGGATTCAATGGACGGCATGCTTGTGGAATTTGACCCAGCGTCGTCATACCCAAATTCTGTCAATGGGCCGGCTATGAGCGTAGAAAGTGTGAGTTCTAATTTAATGGAGTTGGAAGAAGAAATAAATTCCCCTCCTCCCCCTAATCCAAACCCTTATTCTCAGATTCCTTATTTCGTTGCTGCTAATGCAAATATAGATTACTTTTCTCAAATGCAGATGTATTATCAAATGCAGATGTATTTTTTATTTCATTTCACTTATTTTAGCGGCCAGCCGCTTTTGCCTTTTCCGTGGGTACCGATGTATGTGCATTTTTTGATGTCTTTTTATATGCGCTTTTGGAATTTTCCCATCTAAGCAAACTATTTTGCGCCATTTGATCTTTAATTGAACTAGACTGGTATAAGCTCCGTATTGAATTGAAAAACTATTTCAGGCTCCGTATTGTATTTAGAAACTATTTCAGGCTCCGTATTGAATTGAAAAACTATTTCAGGCTCCGTATTGAAAACTCGAATTGGATTTTGTGTCGGCTGGCCGGCAGGACCGCCAGCCCGCAGATGTAGGGAGGTCTCCTCTTGAACTGCGAAATCAAAGTCGCGATCTGATAGGTATCTATCCTGACCATGCATCTGGAAAGCGCCGGTTCGATTCCGGCTCGTGACATGAAGAAGAAGTCCCAAACAGGGATCAGATGAGTTTGCACAGCGTTACTTTGTTGACGGAAAATCAAATTGTTCTTCCGGTTCAATGAAGACTATGCTTACTTTCCTTTCTCTTACCGGTCTGTGTTCTATCATGGACCTGTATTCCGTTCCTCGAATCGAGACTTTCTTTTGGTATGATTTTGATACGAGTTTTCTATCAAAACTCTATGCCATCAATCACTATCCCCGTTCTCTGCCCGGACGATTCCATAAAATAAATAAAAAGAAAAGTTCAGAGGAAAACGCATAACCAGAAGAAAAAGATATCGTGATGTAAAATGATCATGGGGACACATTGTTTTTAGGACCGACAATTTCCTGCACTGCTTAAACCAAGAAAAAGATACATACTAGTTTTCATAGGTAGGCCTCTCTCTCCTACAGAATAGGTTTTTCCAAAAACTACCCATGGGATTTCTTTGTCTTTTCCTTATCTTTTGTCCGGTGAAGAATCTCCTGCTGCAGAGATAAGATGAATGGCTTCGAGATACCATCACTCGTCATTGCCAAGGAAATGAATTGCAAATTGGCTACTTATAGTCTACACTTCCCCTGATTCTCCACGATGACCCGCATTCATTGATTGAGAGAATAAGCTGAAGATAGATCCATTGCGATATTGGTTTGGAAGAGAAGCCGTGGAGACAGCTCATTGTTCCTATGTCCGGAATTGTTAAAGAATGAAGGTACCCCGTTGACTATGTCGGGTAACGCCGACTTAGGTTATCCCTAAAAACACTATCAACCACATCATAACTGTTTGCTTCCGCTTTCCTCGCAGAGTTGGTTCTAGCTTTCACCGAAGCATTTCGTCGCTTGCTACGCCCTTCCTCGTCTCTGGGTGCCATCCTTTCTCCTGCATTTTCGTGCACATAAGCATAGCTCCAACCACTTTTCATGCTTAGCAAATGCTGTAATGAGGGTGCTGAATGTATACGGATCTGGCGCAAGATCTCTGTCTGCCTTTTCTTTCAGCTGATCCTCTACCTAATGGTTCAGACCCTGGCAGACACCGGTGCGAGAACAGAGGCAAGTCAACTATACCAGCATTTCTGAAGATAGGCAACTCTTTATTTCTGAAGATAGGAATTCCAGATAAATAGATCCGCATTCAAGTTTTAGGCTTGTGTCCTTTCATCTAGAATGGCTGCTGCTTGGTCTTCAGTGAGCGAAGTCATTTCCTCAATAGAGTTCTTTGCCCGACAAAAGTGAATCTTGATCTTTCTTCTTGATAGTTTGTGATCGAGCCAATCTCACAATTTCGATCTTGCTACTACCACTATAGCCCTGAGTGACTATGGCTACCTGAACTGAAGGAGTTCCCACAAGACCTGTGAATGTCAACTTCACTCTAAGGGTAAAGCATGCTCGCTCCTTCGCTCGTACGAACAATCAGTCGTTGCTGGGAGCTCTATCCTCCTCGCACTACTAAAAACAGGGTGAAAGAATCTCCCGCGTTCAGTCTGTGGAGGCCGACCATCATAGTCGTCTCTACACCAAGTTGGTCTTAAAGTCTACCCGGGCTAGCTTCTTCATTCTTCGATCAGGGGCGGGCTTCTTCCCTTATATACGATGACTTAGATAGATAAACTTCTTTGATCCATTCATTGATAAAGTCTTCGGGGGCTGTTTACCTTTTGAATCGACAGTAGAGTAGGTTTGATCTTGCTTTCTCAATCTTTCTCTGATCCTAGCCGTGTAGTAGATCCGGCTTTATTCGGCTAAAAAGAAGTGTGTGTGGCCGTCGTATCTGCTCGCCCCCTTCTTCATTCATCCATTTAGGTAAGAATGGATCCAGGGAACCTGGCTCGGGAACAGCCCTGAAAAAACACAGTAAGAGAGTCCAATCTCTGAAATATAGCATTTGATCTCCTAAGTAGTAGTAGTAGAAGGCTTAGTATCTGACTTGATCCAATAGAGTCAGAACACACAGTAGATCCAGATTCCACACCTTGCTGTGGACTGGGGAGAGAGCAGCTCTTCGAAGCTGGGCGTTCTGTGTGATTATGGAGGAACTGTAGTACTCGCCCCAAAATGCAAGCCGGGATAGATACTTAAAGAAAGGGGGAGCGGTGGGCCTTCAAAAAGGAGCGAGGGAGTGATGGGCAACCTTTTTCTATATGTTGCTCGTGAGCCGCCAAGTACCAGTCTCGCAACAGTACTGGCGTTAAAGGATCGGTCCTTCACTTGCGGATCGTTCGCGAGTCGAACTCGCTCTCTTGCCACGCCTTTGACTCACGAACTCGAGTCGGACTCATTCACTGCTGACTTTTTTGAGGATCGTTCGTTCTTCACTCTCTTGCTATTACCCGCAGGGAGCGCAGCAACCGACGGTGCATATTATCATATAGAAAGAAGCGAAGCGTAGCGATTCGTACTACCGGAAAAGTGTCGCTAACCGCTAGGCAATAGAGTCAGCTTACGGGGTGGGGCGCAAGCAAGCGTAGCGAATCACATAGAGTTGCCCCTACCTGCCAGCGCGCAGATAGATAGGGCGGGCGAGCGCAGGGATGGATGTCTGAGCGGTTGAAAGAGTCGGTCTTGAAAACCGAAGTATTGATAGGAATACCGGGGGTTCGAATCCCTCTCCATCCGCGAGGTCATAAGTTCTCTCTTGCCTTATCTATAGATAAGAACGAATCTCCTCGACTCGACTGATATGATGGATGGAATGGGTAGAAGGTTGAGGTTATTGTGTGTTGATTTAGTTAGGACTTTGTCTCCCTTTCGTTATCTTCCGCCCCGGGTGGATGACCTGTGGGAGCTAAGTCGAAGATCTCGGTGTCGTCGTGAGTGGTTGATAAACAACGATTGCAGTTTGATTTAGGGAGTCCCAACCCTGTGAAGCTTAACAGACAAAGAAAACGATAGAGACTTCCGGGTATAGGGTGACGACCTTAATGAATCAAGTATTCAGGTGGCAGAGTTTTTAGCTACATAAGCGCTCAAATTCCTGAATACTTATTGCCCAAAAAATATGATCAACCCCAGGTACATTTATTAGGTTTTGATCTGAGGCTATCCTGGTCTGCAGGACCCAACACAAGTATTCATCCTTTCCAATCTGAAAAAGGTGTTGCCGAAAGCTTACCCTCTTCCACACGGATGCTACAGCCGCTATCACTTTTGCAGGAGGGGAATTACAGAGTTCGCCTCTCGACATCTTGTTTGGTAAGCGGAATTTTGACCCAGGCGCCCTAGTGTTGCCTAACCGTTCGGCCGGAGATGTCGGATGCGAGATCTTTAGCTACTTGTATCAATTTGCCGCAGTGTGCTTAGATACAATGGGCTGGCAGCTGAGGCTTGGCAGGATGGGGGAGTTAATTAAGGTCGAGGGAGCAGGAAAGAGTTTGTTATTCGCTATTGGCTTAGTACGGCCTATACATAATAGGGCCATGACGGTTTTGGCAAGGCCTTGAACTTCATATATCCCTTTTTTACTCAATCCAGAATACCGATAAAGTCAGATTGAATCATTTTGTCGACCTTTCCTTTGGATTTATTATCATAGGTAGTGTTCGAGATCGCCTCTGTGCGGTGAACGCTCGAATGTAGCTAACATCAGTTTTGTCCTCGCGTGGTTGAAGGAGATGCTGCTGCTGGATGGAATGCTTCCGGGGCGCCATGATCCTTCTATCAGGAATAGAATAATCGAGGGCACTGACTGACTGCATCAATCATCGCTCAGTGAGCTATTAATTGCCGCCAATAGCGCTTCGCTTGCATGCAAGGCGGCTAATAAAAGCGCCAGGTAGACGCGCGGAGATGCATTTTGAGTACTGGTGGTACTGGACAAGCTCTAGGGGAATAATCTCTTTCTTATTTCTTTCTTATTTCTTTCCCATGACGACTAGGAACGGGCAAATCAAGAATTTCACTTCGAATTCCGGACCTCAACATCCTGCTGCTCATGGTGTTTCACGATCAGTATTGGAAATGAACGGAGAAGTGGTGGAACGTGCGGAACCACATATTGGATCACTCCAGTGCGGCACGAAGCCGCTGACGCTGAGTAGGCTCCTATGCCGCTAGCACGGTGGAGGTTCCGTAGCGCGTCATGAGCACCGGGCAAAGGGACGGTTGAGCAACTCAAGCGAACCGCCCTACCTGACTTTGGATAAAGATAGAAGGGAGAAGGTTGTGAAGGTGGCCTCGTTATCCACACATCTGGTCGGAGGACCGACCTGGGTTTTCACGAGCGTAGGCGGGTCCTGGAGTGCCCGTCAAGGGCGCTAGCGCATACCCCGGGGTGATCATCACCACCTGCACCTCACATCTCGGCACAGTGGAACGTGTAACCCGCCTGCTGTCCAAGTCAACCACTGAATTTCCTGTAATTCATAGCGCCTAACAGAACGTAGCAGCAAGGGACAACCCACCCATACAGACAGCCTGCGGGGAGGATGGCACTACTGGCAAAGACCGTCTGGCGAAAACGCCGCAGGCGCGAAGCGTGGTGGGCCTGCGCCGGGGGAGCATAGGGAGGAAAGGGAGCCCGGACGGTGGAAGAGCCAGGGGAAGCCGGGTCATTTGACGGAAATGGAAGGTCCGAGCGGCTCATTCATTCTTGAAAAAAGAGGGGGGGAGCGAGCCAATGTATCAATGAATAGATACAGTCAACGGTATTAAGACAGCGCTGCCTACACGCGAATTAGCTTCCGAGGTCGAGCAGTCTCAATTTCACTACAGGATTTGCGAATGAATGCTGGGCTGGGCCACCTCAAATGGCGTGAGCCGCATGCGGGGAGACCCGCACGTACGGTTTTCAGGGGGATCCGGCCGGCCGGCGCCCACCCGACTAGAGGGACTGAGAAATTAATCGAGTACAAAACTTATCTTCAAGCTTTACCTTATTTTGATCGTTTAGAGGGCGATCGCGGAGTCACTGAATGAAGTCCTCCCTCCCTTTCTTTCGGAGGTGCTGACCCGCTGCGAGGCAGATATGACTAAGTGACATATTGAATATGGCGACGACTACAGCATGTCGTAGAAGGAGATAAGAGGTGGAGCCAACGACCCACTAAGACTCACGTATCTACAACTACATTCCCGAGCGGCAGTCAAACGGAGGCGTGAATGCAAGATGCCAGCGGAATGATCGACCGGACAGAGGCTAGGGCAGCTTTCTTCCCACCGCGTCCTTCCTTGTGTGTCGGAGATACAAAGCGAGTGCACCGGAAAAGAAGGGGAACTGAATCGATCTATTCCATGGCGAAGCATCCGAAGCATAACTGCACACTCACACGATCTTTGCCGAGAGATAGGAGCATTCGGTGGAACCGGTGAACTACACTTGCTTCTTGATAGATGTGTGGGACAGAGGGCTCGTGGTACCTGCTGCCCGCCCTTCCTCCGCTTTGATAACCGTGTGAACGGAGAGTGGGCAGAGCAAAAGGGAAGGAGGTCCTCATACGGAGTCGCACACTTGAGCAGTGCGGGAGACTGGAGAATGGGTCGAGTAAACTCCCTTAGGGCCGATTAAATCACAGACGAGGAACTTTTCTTTCTTTTTTTCTTTTTGATTTGAAGGGTATGTTCTCAAAAAAGAAAGGCAGAGGTAAATACTTCGAAGAGGCAGCTCGGTAGGGATGGAATGGTCAATAGTCAAGTCAAGGATGACTTCTTTGTTGGCGAAACGATGGGGGAGAGAAAGCACGCCAGTGATTCTCTGAGCCGGTCTTCATTTCCAACGCCTCGGGAAACAGGTCGAGATAGATGACAGCACCTTTTTATCCTCTTCCTTACCGGGAAGGCGCACTTCTCTTCTTCTTCTGGCCTTCACCTCCTGCCCGGCCCGGAAATAGAACCCAGCCCCCTTTCTGATCCATTCATTTCTGCAAGCAGGCGGGATCCAGAGCTAAGCCCCCCTCCTATTCGAAGCCGGGTGTGGCCTCGCCCTTTTGCTCTTCCTTCGGTTTGGCTCCACGAAGGCGCCGCTAGACTAGGAGCCCCACTCATATTCAAAAGGCGCCCAGCTTTCAAGACGATGATAATAATTAGTCAACTTTTTCCAATATCATGGAATAGCATGGCCCGGGGCTAAGGTAACTCCAGTGGGAGAGCCGTGTTATGGGTGACCTTATTGCACGGTTCAGAGAGCACTTGTGTATGTGATGCAAGTGAACGTGTACGAAAAAGCTGTCGTAAAGTTTCGTTGTTCGTTCCGTCGTTGACCCTATCTATGTTTCTACGATGGCCCAAGAACACGCTCATTCTTCAGCCGTAGAGAGACTTTTGAATTGTGAGGTACCATTACGAGCTCAATATATAAGAGTGTTATTCTGTGAAATAACTCGAATTTCAAATCATTCACTTGCTTCAACTACTCATGCTATGGATGTGGGAGCATCAACTCCGTTCCTTTGGGCTTTTGAGGAGCGGGAGAAATTGTTGGAATTCTATGAAAGAGTCCGGGAGCCAGGATGCATGCCAGTTTCATACGACCTGGTGGAGTGGCACAAGATCTGCCTCTTGGCTTATGTCGAGATATTGATTCCTCCACACAACAATTTGCTTCTCGTATCGACGAATTAGAAGAGATGTCAACCGGCAACCGTATCTGGAAACAACGATTAGTGGATATTGGTACTGTCACTGCACAGCAAGCAAAGGATTGGGGATTCAGTGGTGTAATGTTAAGAGGTCGTGCGACATGAAGACATTGATAGCAATATGGGGGAAGTTCCCATCAGGCAACAACGGTTCTGCCTGACCCTACAAAAGCATGCATATGTTGTCAGTGAAGATTTTGTGTGAAGCCTTGGAGACGACGTACCCGGGCTAGGGTGAGCTGAGGGGGGACAGCGTAAGTGAGCGAATGTGTGTAAGCCCAGTCAAAGATTCCTATTCTAGGCGGGGCGGGGCCATCAACCTTCGAATGGTGTTGGTCCTACGGACCGTGAACGGATTCGCCTCTGGCCTCTGGGCACGTCGGAACCGCATGAGTTCACCGGGGTGGAGCACGGTCCGCCAAAATCGGCATAGGTTAGGTGCTATTGATGGAACATGGTAAGCCCATCTTTCTCCATATGAAAGTGCTGCGGGCACAATAGAGATGTGGGTAGAGGAAGTCTCAAAAGCGAAGGCCGAGCTGTAGGTCACGTGACCTGCACCGAAAAGGTGGCTGACTGGGCTTTCTCCTGGATCAAAGCGATCAGCTCGCCAAATTCGTCGATCGAATCGGGCGCCCCGGAACGTCGAATGAAAGTGGTCTTTCTACAACCCTATTTATATGATTTTTAGGGCCCCTTTCCCCCTATCCCTCCCTTATGTTTAGGAGCGGGATCTGCCCAGAACGACCTGTGTGGTACGGAAGGCACGGACTCCGCAAGCGTCCCGCACCCTCTGAGAAAGAAACTCTCAACCATCACAAGATAAAGAAGTATGACGCTCTGTGTCTGACTCTATTGGTCATAGTTCCTTGCTGTTGCGGCCGGTGCTCGTTTGCGCGCGTGTGAACCACCAGATCATAAGGAAAGATGCCTCTCGGGCATCTGAGAATGATTCGAGCCGTATGAAGGGAAACTCCCACGTACAGTTTGTTTTGGGGGGAAGGAGCCCGACAGGGTCCCCCCACTGACTTGGCCCGGGCCTAAGTGAAAGTGCAAAAGTGAAGTGGTGGGCCTACCCATCCCAACCTGGGGTATGCTGGGATTCGCGAAGAGCAGCACCTTACGATGTTCATGACCAATCGGATCTTGACGTACCAGTAGGTACCAGAGGAGATCGCTATGATCGTTACTGTATCCGTATCGAAGAGATGCGACAAAGTGTTCGGATCATTGTGCAATGTCCTAATCAAATGCCTAGTGGCATGATCAAAGCCGATGATCGTAAGCTATGTCCTCCATCACGATCTCGAATGAAACTATCCATGGAATCGTGCGCCGTGTGAAACGTAGATCATCGCCGTTCTTAACCGAGACTCAGTTAAGCTCCGTCTCGGAACCGCCGTGGGTTAGGAGTAAAGCATCCCGAGGTTGGCGCATCTCGTTGGGCGTGGAGAAGCATTGGAACCCCAATATCTTTCTTCGGAGCAGTTTCTTTTCCCGTCCCTCGCCCCGGCATAGCGCTTCGCTTCCGGTTCTTCGGAGGAATCAACTGACTTCTCCCTTCTTCATTGATCCGGGGAAAGGGAACCGTCTACCAGTTGGGAAGCTAGACATCAAGGTTGTGGCTTGATGAGGATAACTAAGCTGACACGCCGGAGTTGGCTGCTGGCACAACAGGGTGGTGCCTTACCGCACCGCAGGCGCACGCGCGGTAGCGTTCGTGGTGGTGCTTCAGGATTCCAATGTACTGCGTCCAGGATCAGAACGAGCTTGCCGGCGGACCACTGCCGTCCCATTCTTTAGTGAGCTGGAGCGCTGCCATCTTATCCACGGAAAACGCGTCAAGCTATCGCTCGGGTCGAAGCACTAAAAGAAAGGACCGGGAAACGCGGCGGCATAGGAACCACGGGAACCCAGGAGGGAGAAAGACGATGTACGGGATACGGGATCCTCGCAGTAGGCTGGACCAAAATCCAGCCGAGAGAGGGCAGCCTTTAGAAGCAACAGGTTGGGAAACCAAGAGAAGGCTTCGCCTTTTCTTATCTTCTTCCCGGCACAAAAAGAGGGATTAGCATTATTGACCCCATGAGAAAGCACTAACACCTTCCTCATCGGGGCTCCGCGCACTGGAAAAGGCTTCCGCGACAGGAAACCGGCTACTAGTTAGGAAGTGAACATAAGGTATCAAGAGGTCCCTCACAGTCAGGTGCAATGCAATTGCCCCCTATTAGTCAAGTACCCCTCTTCCTATTTAGTTTAGGGTTAAGGCGAGAATGGCTTGATGAACCCTTCCGTTCACCACGCACCGGCCCCATTCACTTGCAACTCGTAGAGGCTGTAAGTAAACAGTGCCCACTAAATTCAAAGTGACGGTGGGGTTGAAAGACGAGAGTGCCTACCTCCGCGCCGAGAGTGCCCGCCCTTTCTGTCAAGTAGGCTACTTTTTCCGGAACGCAGTCCGGAATAAGCGTTCCTGTGTATATAGATATCTTCGATGCTGTCATTTCGACATGTCCGCTTCAACCCCTCTTTCGCCTCCAAAAAGCAAAGTTGGCTTGACGAGCGCAGATGAGGAAGCGGGAGCAATAAAACCAAGAATCTCTTTCTTTTCTTTCCAAATACTTTATGAAGTTACAGGGCAAAGAGAAGCGCTATTCGCTACTGAGAAGCGAATGGTCAGCGCGAGGGTTCGACGACTTAGCCGAGCGTTAGCGACGCGTCATTCTCATAGCGAGGCGCTTCGAGTTAGCGAAGCGCTGTAGTAGCGTCGGAGACTATGTGCTATAATGCTGAACTAAGGACGTTCCGCCTTATCTATAGAAGCAGTCGACTGAGTTCTGAACGAATGGGATCCTTGGTGGGTAATGGCTCAATCTATAGATGGAAAGCCTTATGATGGGAAACTACCACGTTAGGTTTGGAGAGAGATGGACCCGTTATAGTTTAGGGGGAGCAGATGCAAGCTTTTTCTTCCATAGCCGGCCAAATGACTACCGGATCATCGGTCTACTCTACCTCAATTCACCATTTCGAACTTTATACAGAAGGTTTTTCCGTACCAGCTCCTTCTACCTATACCGCAGTTGAAGCACCTAAAGGTGAATTTGTGTCTTTCTTGTCAGTAATGGGAGTAATCGTCCTACCGTTGTAAAATAAGAGCACCTGGCTTTGCCCATTCACAAGGACTCGATTCTATGTCCAAACATCACATGCCAGCAGATGTAGTCACCATCATAGGTACTCAAGATATTGTGTTTGGAGAGGTAGATAGATAGGACGTAGTCTTGCTCGATCAGGACCCTAGCTTTATTGCGAGCCAAAACTGCCTGAAAGAAGCAAAATGGAAAAGGATGGCAAAATGCAATGGGATTCCTGATCCAATAAGAAATCCCAATTCGGAGTTTGTTTGGATCAAATTCCTATGTTATACTATTCCATTCTCGATGATGAATCGATTTGATAGATCAGATATTGTTATTCCAAATATTGATCCGATTCAGTATCATCAGAATGACAAAAGCTGACATAGTTACTAGTGGTTCGAGGAGAAATCCTTTCATTCATCAACGCCCTTTTCTACTAAAACTGCTATTCGTGATACCGGTCAAATCGACTATTCTCATCAACTTTGAGTCTCTTCCCTCTCGTATGACTGTCAAAGTGGAGTTCCTTCTCTATAAGAAGAGCTGGTCTAGAGTGTGATTCGGATCAAAACAATGGATGAGCCTCGTTTTGCTGAAGCAAGTGTACGCTGCACTAAGGAGTCGAGTCGACTTATCCGAACTTTCCTACCAAGTTCGAGCTCTTGCTCGCTCTATTTCGTGAGCTGAGCTATTTATACCGATATATACTATTGAGTGAGATGGAGAAAGACAATGGTGGTATTCCATAGGGAGATCCTGTGTGGATGATAAAGAGGGTTTGCCTTTCGAGAAAGGGGCTTGGCTATCTCCATCTCCATGTTATAGGACGTATCAAATATATCTATCGATCTATACCATATGGTGAGCCAACTAACCCCCACTCCAATCCAATACTTGCTAGCGCAGGGAATCGATCATCTGTGGATGTTCAGCAAAGACTCTAGCCCCGGATTCCGATAACTTCTACGATTCTCTCATTATTCAGTGTCCAGATGGAAGGATGTTTGTTATTC